>NC_134091.1:125127207-125422207 GCF_000715075.1 Nicotiana tabacum
GACAGATAGCAACTAAGTGCAACAACAAACGAAAAGCAAGTACAGCCTCTCAGGACAAAAATCACTCACTGGGCTCCCAGCCCTCAGCACTCACACTATATAGGTACCCGTGCTCACTGGGGTGTACTGACTCCGGAGGGGCTCCTACAGCCCAAGTGCCATAATCCGTACGGATAACTCACGTGCTATAATATCCTGCACGGACAACTCACGTGCCATATATCCTTACCTCACCGACAGGCCCTCGGCCTTACTCAGTCCTCAACCTCTCTAGTCTCTCGAGCTCTCGGAGATCACAAAGATCAGCCCAAACAAAGATAACATAGTAAATCAATAAATATCAAGAAAGACTGAGGTATGATGCATAAGTAAAATCATGACTGAGTACAAGACAACAATTAGCAAAAATTCAACAAGAACGCGACCTCTGTGGGTCCCAACAATACTATCACATAGCCTAAGCATGATTTTTAACATGCTTTACACTCAAATTTCTTCAACACAAAGAGAGCATATAGCCAACAAAAAGTTATTCAACTTTATAGTTTCATGGGACGGACCAAGTCACAATCCTTTCGGTGCATGCCCACACGCCCGTCACCTAGCATGTGCGTCACCTCCAAAATAATCATTTGACACAAATATTTATAATTGTTACTTACCTCAAAACGTGAAATTATTTACTCTGCTATGCCTTTGCCTCGCAAATCGGCCTCTGAATGCCTCGAATCTAGTCACAAATAAGTTGTTTCAGTCAATAAAATTTATTAGAATTAATTCCATAAGAAAATACTAATTTTCCATAAAATCCAAAATTTAGCTCAAATATCGCCTCGAAATCCGACAAAAGTTACAAAATACGAAAGCTCATTCAACCACGAGTCTACCCATATCAATTTTACCAAAATCTGACCTCAACTCGACCCTCAAATCTACAAATCTTATTTCCAAATTTCTAAGTTCAAATCTCTGATTTACACCTCAAAAACATGTAATCTAGTCGGATTATTCGATGATAATTCAATATTATGGAGTAGAAATGATCACAAGGGACTTACCTCAATTTTTTCTTGAAAATCTATCAAAAATCGCCTCTCCTCAAGCTCCAATTTGTCAAAAATGACGAATGGGACGAAGTCCCTTGCTTTATAATTTTGCCCAGACAACCCTCGATCCTAGGCCTCGATTCTGACCCTCGATCCTGAACCTCGATCATGGCCCTCGGCCCTGGCCTTTGATCCTTCCTTCGATCGTGGCCTCAATCCTGGGCTCGATTCTGGGAGAAGGAATTTGCACCAGAAGGAAATCACGTCCGATTGACCTCAAATTTTGCACAGAAGTCATAAATGACATAACAGACCTATTAAAATTTTCAGAATTGGATTTCGTCCCCGATATCAAAAAGTCAACCCCACGATCAAACTTCCCAAAAATTCAACTTTAAGCATTTCAAGCCTAATTCCTCTACGGACCTCCAAAATATTTTCCGAACACGCTCCTAAGTCCAAAATCACCATAAGGAGGTATTGGAATCATCAAAATTCAAATCTGAGGTCGTTTACACATAAATTCACATCCGGGCAACTTTTCTATCTTAAAATTTTCAATTATGAGACTAAGTGTCTCATTTCACTCTGAATTCCTTCCGGGCCCGAACCAACTAACCCGATAAGTCATAAATCAATTGTAAGGCATAAATTGAGTTGTAAATAGGGGAACGGGGTTATAATATTCAAAACAACCAGCCAGATCGTTACATTTACCCCCTTTTAAACAAACATTCGTCCTCGAACGGGTTTAGAATAATACCTGGAGTCTCAAATAGGTGTGGATATTTGCTCCGCATCTCCTGCTCAATCTCCCAAGTAGCTTTTCCGACTGGCTGGCCTCTCCATTGTACCTTCACTGATGCTATGTTCTTTGACCTCAGCTTTCGAACCTGCCGGTCTAAAATAGCCACCGGCTCCACATCATAAGTTAAATTACCGTCCGGTTGTACTGTACTTAAATCCAGAATATGAGATGGATCCTCGACATTCTTTCGGAGCATGGATACAAGGAACACTGGATGAACACCTGATATACTAGGTGGCAAGGCAAGTTCATAAGCCACATCTCCAATTATCTTAAGTATCTCAAAAGGCCCAATATACCGAGGGTTCAACTTGCCCTTCTTCCCGAACCTCAACACTCATAATAATAATAATAATAATAATAATAATAATAATAATAATAATAATAATAATAATAATAAATAATAATAATAATAATAATAATAATAATAATAATAATAATAATAATAATAATAATAATAATAATAATAATAATAATAATAATAATAATAATACCTATTCATCTTCTATAAAATTATGTTTTTTTAACTTGAACTGAAATTATGAAATGTCCTCTCGTAAGTACTTATACAATTTAATGTCAAGTATAAAGAGTTTTAATAATGGTATATATTGAGATAATTCATTGTTAACAGTATTTAAGAATATGTATTGACATTTTTGTATGTAATAATGAATTAGGATGAAAAATATATTTACATCTGCTAAATTTTAATTTAAAAGAATGTGGAAAAAGCTTGTCTACTTCCTAAATAATTCTAGTTTGGTATAAGCAGTATGTACTACATGGATTTTGTAAAGTGCAATTGGGTATGTTCTGTTTCTTTTGAAGAAATTGTTCTTCGTGTAGGTATTCTATATGGTCAGTGTACAAATAGCAAATTTGTATGAAATTTAGGAAGTCAGGGATTTTTGGTAATGTGAAATTTTCTTGATTTTAAAGTCATACATATTAGGACATAAAGATTTAATAAGTAAAATTTTAGTTGAATTGAAATTAAAATTCTAAATATTAGAAAAATGATTAAATGACTATTTTATTTAGTGTGAAATCTATATTTAAAGGGTAAAAAAGGCGAACGACATTTCGTTAAGGGTGTTTATGCTTTTAATATAGTACTAGTTTCTATGAACGTGCGTTGCACGTGAGTAATAACACGTGATGTTTTTATCAATAGTTTACATGAAGGGACACCAAATTTAATTAATGAGAGAAATATAAATAATAAAAATATCGGAAAAATATTATTATATTAACATAATATATGAATTCAAAAAGATTGGACATGATCATATGAACCTCCAAAAATAATCAATTTAGTCGTCTTAATTAAATAATATTATTATGTACTTATAGTTTATAAATATACAATGTGATCATATCTTACCTAATGCCTTTTTTTGCGAATTCTATTCTTGGTGTATGTTCCTTATAACGCTTTGGTTGGTTTGTCATAATAAGAACTTTTATTATAGATATTAATATTTCTCTTGAAAGAGCAACATATAATTGTTTGTGCTAGAAAATATGTTATGGCAGATACAATTTTAAATATTTAATATCGAATGGCCTTCCACCGTACATGTTTATTGTCATGTTTAGGTTATTATGCATATAACAAACACAAAAAAATCTTTCACAGCTATTATGTCTAATTTGTAATGGATTAGGTTTTAATTTTAACTATATAAATGCTTAAAGAGTTCTCGTTCAATTAGGAACAATTGTAGATTTTAATTTGTATAAATTTCATTATATGCCTTCTTCCTCTTCCACTCAGCCATAATTCGTAAGTCTTTAAAAGCCAACAAGTCAAAACACATACTTTAGTAAATTTTTAATTCGTTTTGACAGCTAAATCTCTTTAGTTTTCTTTTACGTTATTTTGGTTTACTTTGAGGCTTCATGATGCATTAGTATTTGTTTTTCAAATTGCTAGCTTCTTTTAATCAGAGAGTTGAAGATATTCTTATTAATTTAAAATTAATCTTCCATTGTATGCATGTCGATTTTAGAAGAAAATACACCCATCATATTACTGAGAAACTTAGATCCATCAAATGATATATGTAATAGTACAAGGACGGTATATAGAGGTTTTGACAATAATATCATACATGCAAAAATTATGATGGGTCAATGTTCTTCCAAGCATGTGTGTTCATCCATAGAATACAATTTTTGCCTCTAAAAAATGAAGAGCTTCCTTTAAATTTGTACAAAAGTAATTTTCTTTACGCTTGTGTTTTACAATGATAATAAACAAAGCACAATGGCAAACAATTCCAAATGTATCTGCCGCAACATGTTTCTCTCTTTGACAACTATATATTGCATTTTGAAGAAGAATATTAATGTCCATAATAAAAGTTTTTATCATGAGGGAGCAACCAAAGCATTAGAAGAATTTTTTTTTTTTAAATGAGGACTTAGTTTTAAATAGAATGATTACATAATTAAATTGTAACGACCCGGCCGGTCATTTTGTGTATCACAGTCTCGTTCCCCATTTACTGCTCAATTTATACCTTACAGTTGATTTACGACTTATCGGGTTAGTTAGTTCGGGTCCGGAAGGATTTCGGAGTGAAATGAGACACTTAGTCTCATAATTAAAAATTTAAGTTGAAAAAATTGATCGGATATTTACTTATGTGTAAACGACCTCAGAATTGAATTATGATGATTCTAGTAGCTCCGTATGGTGATTTTGGACTTAGGAGCGTGTCCGAAAAATTATTTGGAAGTCCGTAGTAGAATTAGACTTGAAATATTGAAAGTTGAATTTTTGGGAAGTTTGACCGGTGGATTGACTTTTTGATATCGGGGTCGAAATTCGATTCTGGAAATTTTAATAGGTATGTTATGTCAATTGTGACTTGTGTGCAAATTTTGAAGTCATTCCAGATTGATTTGATGTATTTCGGCACAAGATATAGAATTTGAAGGTTTAAAGTTCATAGATTTTGATTTGAGGTGCGATTAGTCGTTTTGATGTTATTTGAGGTGATTTGAATTTTCGACTAAGTTTGTATGATATTTTAGGCCCTGTTGGTGTATTTGATTGAGGTCTCGGGGGCCTCGGGTAAGTTTTGGATGGTTATCGAGTTGGATTTTGGACTTGGAACTCTGTCGGAATTTTTCTGATGCACCATCTAGTTTCCTTCATCGTGTTCGCGAAGAGGAACTGAGAGGCTGACAATATTTGCTCTTCGCAATCATGAAGAGAAGAACGCGTTCGCGAAGGGTGGACTTGGTGTGCATCGCGAACGCGAGAGGTGTTACGTGTTCGCGAAGAAGAGAGGAAGCAGCTGAGGACCCCAGGCAATTGGTCTACGTGTTCGCGTAGGGGATGTCGCGTTCGCGTAGTGAGGGGGAACGAAGCATCGCGTTCGCGATGGGTTGAACGTGTTCGCGTAGAAGGCATTGAGGCAGAGGCATTTTGTGCTTCACGAACGCGAGGGTTATGTCGCGTTCGCGTTCCCATTTTCCATTTTGGCGGATTGGAGCTCGGGAAGAGGCGATTTTCGGGCGTTTTTCAAGAAAAATAATGGGATAAGTGTTCTTAACTCAATATTGGTTAAATTACCCGAATCCATGGTTGTTTTTAACATTTAATTGGTGAATTAAATTGAAAACTTGTGAAAACCCTCTTGGTTTGATTTGGACTTTTAAGGATCGAGTTGATGTCGGATTTGAGTAAACTTTATATGGTTGGACTCGTGGTTGAATGGGTGTTTATATTTTGTAACTTTTGTCGGGTTCCGAGACATGGTCCCCACGAGCGATTTTGAGTATAATTTCGGATTTTGTGGAAAAGATTTGTATTTTGATATAGAATAAATTCCTATAATTTGGGTTGACAGAATCAAATTAATTATGACTAGATTCGAGCCGTTCAAAAATTGTTACGCACATAATGAAATTTTTGGAGCATTGTTTAGCTTGCTCGACATTGGATTCAGCTTGTTCGAGGTAAGTACCTCTTCTAATATTGGAGCTGAGGGTATGAACCCTGAATATACGTATTATGTGAATTGTTTGGAGGTGACGCACATGCTAGGTATAACGACCCAACTGGTCGTTTTAACTTTTAGAACCCTGTTCCCCTAAATAAAACTTTTTGTATGTTCTTTAAATGATTTATGACTTGCGGGGATGGTTGGTTCGGGATTTGGAAGTGTTTGGTTTGAAATCGGAACACTTGGTTCCTTAAGTTGGCTTTAAAATGTTAAGTTTAACTTTGGTCAATATTTTGAGCAAACAGATGGGGATCAGTATTTTGACAGTTTCGGTAGGTCCGTTTAGTGATTTGGGACTTGGGCATATGCCCGAAATCAAATTACGAGGTCCCTAACCCGAGATATGGAATTTTGATGAAAAATTAAAAATTTAAGTTTAAATAGTGACCGGATATCGAATTATATGCAAACGACCCTGGAACAGAATTTTGATAATTCCAACAGCTCCGTATGTTGATTTTGGATTTAGGAGCGTGATCGAATTTTTATTTGAAAGTCCGTAGTGAAATTAGGCTTGAAATGGCTAAAATAGGAATTTAAAGTTTGGAAGTTTGACCGGGGAGTTGACTTTTTGATATCGGGATCGGAATCCAGTTCTGAAAATTTTCACAGCTCCATTATGTCATTTATGACTTGTGTGCAAAATTTGAGGTCAATTGGACTTGATTTGATATGTTCCGTCATCGAATGTAGAAGTTGAAAATTCTTTGTTTCGTTAAGCTTGAATTGGGGTATGATTCATAGTTTTAGCATTGTTTGATGTGATTTAGAGGTTCAACTAAGTTCGTCTGATGTTTTAGGACTTGTTGGTATATTTGGTTGAGGTCCCGAGGGCCTCGGGTGAGTTTCAGATGGTTAAAGGATCAAACATTGGACTTAAACAGCTGCTGCAATTATTCTCTTCTACTGGAAATTCTGGGTTGTGATCGAGGCCCAAAATCGAGGCCCAAGATCGAGCTCCCGAGATCGAGGTCCCAAGATCGAGCTCCCCTGATCGAGGTCCCAAGATCGAGCAACCCTGATCGAGCTCCCTGATCGGACTGGACAAATCTGTAAGTTATAAAAACAGAGGCATTCGACCCTTTTGCTATTTTTGACAAACTTGAGCTTGAACAGAGGCGGCTTTTGACAGAATTTCAAGGAAAGACATTTGGGGTAAGTGATTCCAACTCGGATTTGGTCTATATACACAAATATATCAGTGTTTTTACCATTTAATTAGTATTTTGAGATTGAAATTTGGAAATCTTTAGAAATCTCATAGAAACGGATTTTTAAGATTTCGATATCGATTCGGAGTCGGATTTGAGTGAAACTGGTATGGTTGGACTCGTAATTGAATGGGTTGTCGGATTTCATAACTTTTGCCGGATTCCGAGATGTGAGCCCCACGTACGAATTTTAATTAATTTCGGGAATTTTATTGAAAATGTAGTTTTTTATAGAATTGATTCTTATAAATTTTAGTGATTGTATCGAATTATTTATGGTTAGATTTGAGCCAATCAAAGTTGGATAATCGAGGAAAGGGCCTTCTAGTGGATTAAATTAGAGCAAATTGAGGTAAGTCTCTTATCTAATCTTGTGAGGGGGAAATTTACCCCATAGGTGATAAAATTAAATAAATGTTGCTAATTGCGGGGGCTACGTATGCACGAGGTGACGAGAGTCCGTGCGTAGTTACTATTAATGCTAAAGTTCGGGTAGTTTAAGACTCAAAGCATGAATTACTTGTGTAAATTGTATTCTTTATTAATTAAAATATTTGATGTATATATTGTGAATTGTTATGAAAGGTAGAAAAATATGAAATTTTCATATGCATATTTTCTTTTGTTTAGATTAATTAATTGTTGAAATAAATTGTTATCCTCTCGAACAAAATTTTACAATAAATACTCTTATTCCGGAGGTACATAAGAAAATGTCCTCCTTTCTTGTGGATCGGGCCGAATGCCTCGGCAGGATAGATGGATCTATGGATCGTGCCGCACGTCCCTCGGTAGTGTACACAAAACTCCGGATCGGGCCGTACGACCTCGGGAGAAATCGTGCTTAATAATAATAATAATTACACGATACTTGGACAGTTTATTACAGCTTGTAAAGCTATTTGATAGATTGAAAATTTATTGAAATTGAATTGCAGCTTGTAAAGCTATTTGATAAATTGGAATTTTTATTTGAATTGAAGGAATTTAATTAATATATTGAGAATTATTAGAATTGAAGGAATTTAATTACTTCTGTTGGTTCAATAAAATTATTGTTAACTCTGTGAATCACGTTGATGTAAATATTTCTATTTTCATGATTATTTAATATTATTGACCCATAGTGAGTGTCATAGTCGGCCATCTCATCTCTACCTCTTTGAGATTAAGCTTGATACTTACTGGGTACACGTTATTTTCGTACTCATACTGCACTTGCTGCACATTTTATTGTGCAGGTACATATATATATAGCGGCCTTGTAGGCGCAGAGGTGTGGTTAATAATTATGGGGACATAAGTGAGCTGCATTCTATATTACGATCTGCAGCTAACAGAATCTCCTTCAGAGTTATTATATTTTTCTGTCTAATTTATATTCTGGACAGATGCTATATTTTATTTTAATTCCCTAGTAAATGCTCATGCTCTTGTGACACCGAGTTTTGAGAATGGTTGTGAATTGTTTAGAAATTTAGTTGCTAAAAATATTTATCATTTACTCTTTGAGTTTTATCTTTACTATTTCATTGAAGATTTTTTTTTATTTCAAAAATACTAAAATGGGTAATTAAGTTAATTGATTATGGTTGGCTTGCCTGACAGTGGTGTCTGGCGCTATCACGACCTTTTTGGATTTTGGGTTGTGACAACATGGTATCAGAGCACTAGGTTCACGTAGGTCTCACGAGTTATGAGCAAGTCTAGTAGAGTCTTGCGGATCAGTACGGAGACGTTTGTGCTTATCTTCGAGAGGCTACATGGCTGTTAGGAATACTTCCCTTTTTGATTCCTCATCGTGCGATTTGATTCCTTTGATGCTTATCCCTACATTTACTTCCTATTCAATCTTATGCGACGTGAAGCGCTTGTTATAAATTGGGGATCGAGGAAATGTTTAATGGGACTACAGATGTAGTACAGGATGCTTCTCCCTGTGTAATTAATTGGGCTATTGTCGTCGCCTTGCGAAAGGCCGCACTGTCATTTCAAATTAAGTAATAGTACTACCTAAGGTTTTGAGATTTGGCATTGACTGTAATGACGATTCGTGCGTTGTTATCGCACAGTGTTTATGAAATGGTAAAATGCCCGTCTATATGACAGGGCAGTAAACGACTTGAAATAAGGTTTTCTCAGTACATGATTCATAGGTTCCATGTTTTAATTCCAGCAGAGAAAAGGAAATCGGACTATGAATGTTCAGGTTTGGGGTTGATGGAGTAACGAAGCTTGATATTTTCGAGTGTGGTAGAGTTCTCAATTTTGATGTGGTGTCATCGCCTTGTAAAATGCATTAAGGTTCGCTGGTGTTATGGTTTTCTTCAACTCGCCTTCACGACGGGGTGTTAGGAATTGGTATAGGGGAAGCATTCGTTAGAGATCGCGGTGTGCAGTGATTCAGGATCAAAGCAGCGTTCCTAGTATTGATGTCTCGAGAAGGATGATCATCAGAAAGGTTTAAAGCTAGTAACGAGCTATTGGTTCAAGTGCTACAGAGACGGATTTTGAGTTAGGGCAATAACTGGGCAGCGAAGGATGAGGAAGGACATATGGAAGGTGTCGTGCGGTGGTTAGGTTCCGAAAAGGCCAAGTGCAAGAAAATAAAAGCATAGTAGTTGCTTAAAGGAGATGGTTGATCAAAGTGGGAGAGTGGCAAGGTAGCATACGGGTTCTTTGGTAGGATAGCCACACGCCTTGGGGGGAAATTTGAGTGATTTGGGATTCATGGTGGATAGTGACTAGGTCTACGGACTTAATTTAGAATATTGGTTGCTATATTGAGGAAGATTGGATACAACATGAGGGAGTTTCTTGATATGAAGAAGAATACAACATGACTTTGGATTGGAATGTATTGTCGCACCTTTAGTTGACGTCCATGAGGAGTGAACGGACTGGTGCGGCCGGTGAATAAGCTTGAACTCAGGATGATCTACTGATTTCGTAGTAATTTCACCCAGTGCAACGACGTTGGAATATGTCGGCATGTAATTTTCACAGGTGGGTTATCTCCTATGAGCAGGTTAGCGGTCGCGTGGTATTGACGAAGCTTCTACGAAGAATTTTACTGGCTACTTGGTAAGAGATTTAATATGTAAATATGGCTAGTGGTTCGTAGTGTTTATTAAAGGTTAATAGAAGGATTTCGAGAAAATTTGGCGAGTTGCGTGTGCAGGATCATGTCAACGATGAAGAAAGAATTTCGGTGGATTCCAGAATTTTGTAAATTGTAGCTTCACGCTAAGTGGGAGAGCCCCACCGTCTATGATTGGATTGTGTAGTATCAACTTGTGCGATTTCTGGTTATCGGTGTATTGGTGGGTCTTTGCAACTAAGTAAAGAAAACATCAGTGGTAATTTGAGCAAAGTATTTGGGTAATGTGTGCCATATTTGGCCTTATCAATTCATATTCAGTTTTTTGGAAGACTTAGAGTTTATGCTTCGTGTAGATGTAATGCACAGGAAAGTGAAACAGTTGGATGTTTCCTTGAGAAAGTGCCCATGTGCTAGCAGGGCCTTGGAATTGATCATGTATGGGAACAAGTCAGAGCAAGTGACTCTCAATAACGGTCCTAGTGGATTCAAAAATTTAAAGTGTGGTGTCTAAGGATCTCGAGTCTATAGTATGGTTGAGTATTGAGTTTTTGCACAGATTATGAAACGGGGCTTGGAGTACTCTGCATTATCTTCAGGTTGTGGTGTAGCATTAGAGAAACGGAAGAAAATAATTTCGGATTCATAAAGGAAATATCAGAAAGGGTGTACCACTTGAAGATATAAAATGT
This sequence comes from Nicotiana tabacum, assembly GCF_000715075.1. NCBI lineage: Eukaryota > Viridiplantae > Streptophyta > Magnoliopsida > Solanales > Solanaceae > Nicotiana > Nicotiana tabacum. The sequence continues at coordinate 125,138,087 of NC_134091.1, forward strand.
GCGCACAAGAAGGGATATGAGATAATTAGTGGGTTTTGAAATAGCGTGGTCTCGTAAAATAAGGTCACCCAGGATGAGTGCGGATTTGAGTTCGTAATGTAATGAATGGAGTTATTATTATTTCTAAGGCAAGTTGAGAATAAATTGAGAAAAAGACGGGTCGGCTAACAATAGTTGAATCGGCATGATGGTCACATAAGAGTTATGCATGTAATTTGTGGCGGTACGTGCGAGGCTTGGCGGCCGCCGTAATTGATTTTATTTGGAGGAATTCAAGTATTATGAAATGTTATGTGTAGAGGGATCTGAGAAGAGTTATGGTGGTTTAGACCACTACTTGAGGCCGGTATTTTCTACGGATATCAGAATTCAGTCACGTGTTGCAATGGTTCTCTTGAAATGAGTTAAGAAAAATATTTTTATATGATGAAGTGTTTATCCTATTAGTAGTTCGGGAGTTATGATGGAATTCTTGTACTCCTGCGCATTGGCGTAGTTAAGTGCACTAAGTAGCATGGGATTCGAAAGTTGAGGATTTAAGATTTTGGTTCGGTGTTGACAAGGATGTCATGAGTTCGGATGAGCAGGAAAGGGATTTAGATGTTTAAAGTAAGATGGTATTGTTTTTGGCATCATCTAAGGTCGATGTCAGGTGTAAGAGACCTTGTGTATTGATTTGTGGATTATTGATATGCTTTACAGCATTAGTGTAACCGGTAGCATGGATGTGCAAACTTGTTACCTAGTACGGAAGGTCATGGGAGCGTGTCTCACAGCGAGATTGTGTAAGAGTGACATGTAGTCACTTGATTAAGTGAAGATTGAAACCAAGTATGAAGATTTTGGTAATATCGTTGATTCGAGAATTTATGCCTGGAGGGCGCTCTGTTCATTTGGTTGTGGACTGTAGAAGTTTGTTCCGATTGTGATGGCTATTCTTGTGTGTTATGGGAAAAAGGGTTATTATGGATCCTTGAAAGGTTATTAGCCTAGTGCGGTGCGATCAGAATCAGCTTGAGATCTGTGGATGGATTAAAATATGAATGCGGGCTCTATATCAGGCCGGATGTGTTCATTTCAGCATAAAAACTCCCTATGGAGGAGTATTCGGACGTTAGATGTCGTTTCGTCGTTGGTTATTTCATGTAATACTATATTGTGCCGTGTGAGTTATGAAACGGCTTGATAAATTTCTTATGTGATGAGGTTGCGTATAGCGATGGTGTTATGTGAGCATGATGGCTCTCGAGATTCAGATCATATATCGCACCTTAGTTGTGCTTGTGTTTTGTGGCGTATGGCGCTGTCGGTCCTTCCAGGGATGATATTATGCACTGAGCGTGCTTGTGTCCGATATTCGAATATTTTGTAGTAATGAGAATTTTAGCTCGGTAAGTATTTCTTATAGATTCTTTTTCTGCGGATCGGGTGACACGCCGCCACGAGTATATTGTTTGGATCGGGTTGCATGCCGCAACAGTATCATGTGTGGATCGGGTTGCACGCCGCAACAGTGTGATGTCGAGTACAGTCACCTATATTCTACTTTGTGTGTTTTGTGTCCCGTTTTCTGAGGAAGGTTCATGACACCTTTTCAGTTGTCTAATTAGTCACGTGGGTTGAGTAATCCTTTCCAGAGTTCGTTTTCCTTATGTATCGCAATCGAGTCCTTAGCTTATTAGCTAATTGTGGCGTCATATGAGGCTTTTTGATCGTGTATAAGGTGGTTTATTGCCTGAGCAGCTTATACTTGGTGAGACGAGATTATTGGATTCGGGATCAGTGCGATCGGATTATATGGAGTGTAATAAAAAGCAAATACCATTATTTGGTTATAATGAGGCAATGGTTCTTATCAGAAGGAGAAACTCAATAGTTGTTGACTCGGCAGTTGATTATGAATTTCTACAAATTTCTTCCATATATATCATGAGGTATGTTGTGAACATCAAATTCGTGGAATTTTGGCTATTGTTATCGGAGGATGTTATTATAGTCATGTGAATGATGCGGTGCATGGTCTAAATTCAACAAAGGTATGCAAATGTACTGGTGCATCGTGTAGTGATTGATACGACATTCATAGGTTGGAAATAGCCATGGTGGAGAATTCTGGATGTTAAAATTGGGCTCTAAGCTTATTTGCCTAAATAAATGGGAGGATTTTCAGATTGGCTCGAGTTAATATGCTCAACTGGGTGTGGTAGCACGGGTAGGTACACAAGGTGTTAAACAGTGATTTTGGATAACTCCGGAACACTCCTTAGCACATTCGAGGACGAACGTATATTTAAGTGGGAGAGAACGTAACGATCTAACCGGTCATTTTGACTTTTAGAACCCCGTTCCCCTAAATAAAACTTCCTGTATGTTCTTTAAATGATTTATGACTTGCGGGGATGGTTGGTTCGTGATATGAAAGTGTTTGGGTTGAAATCGGAACACTTGGTTCCTTAAGTTGGCTTTAAAAGACCAAGTTTGACTTTGGTCAATATTTTAAGCAAACAGACTCAGATCAATATTTTTACAGTTTTGGTAGGTCCGTATCGTGATTTAGGACTAGGGCATATGCCCGGAATCAAATTCCGAGGTCCCTAGCCCGAGATATGGAGTTTTGATGAAAAAATAAAAGTTTAAGTTCAAAAAGTGACCGGATGTCGAATTATGTGCAAATGACCCCGGAACAGAATTTTGATGATTCCAATAGCTCTGTATGTTGATTTTGGAATAAGGAGTGTGATCGAAATTTTATTTGGAAGTCCGTAGTGAAATTAGGCTTGAAATGGCTAAAATAGGAATTTAAAGTTTGGAAGTTTGACGGGGGAGTTGATTTTTTGATATCGGGGTCAGAATCCACTTCTGAAAATTTTTACAGCTCTGTTATGTCATTTATGACTTGTATGCAAAATTTGAGGTCAATTGGACTTGATTTGATAGGTTCCGGCATCGAATGTGGAAATTGTAAATTCTTATTTTCATTAAGCTTGAGTTGGGGTATGATTCGTGGTTTTAGCGTTGTTTGATGTGATTTAGAGGTTTGACTAAGTTCGTATGATGTTTTAGGACTTGTTGGTATATTTGGTTGAGGTCCCGAGGGCCTCGGGTGAGTTTCGGATGGTTAACGGATCAAAAATTGGACTTAAACAGCTGCTGCAATTTTTCTCTTCTACTGGAAATTCTAGGCTGTGGTCGAGCCCAAGATCGAGCCCAAGATCGAGGCCCAAAGTTGAGGCCCAATATCGAGCTCCCAAGATCGAGCTCCCAAGATCGAGCTCCCGAGATCGAGCTCCCGAGATCGAGCTCCCCTGATCGAGCTCCCCTGATCGAGCTCCCTGATCGGACTAGACAAATCTGTAAGTTATAAAAACAGAGGCATTCGACCCTTTTGCCATTTTTGACAAACTTGAACTTGAACATAGGCGGCTTTTGATATATTTTCAAGGAAAGACATTTGGGGTAAGTGATTCCAACTCGGATTTGGTCTATATACACAAATATATCATTGTTTTCACCATTTAATTAGTGTTTTGAGATTGAAATTTGGAAAATTTTAGAAATCTTATTGAAACGAATTTTTGAGCTTTCAGTATCGAATCAGAGTCGGATTTGAGTGAAACTGGTATGGTTGGACTCGTAATTGAATGGATTGTCAGATTCCATAACTTTCGTCGGATTCCGAGATGTGAGCCCCACAGACGAATTTTAATTAATTTCGGGATTTTTATTGAAAATGTAGTTTTTTTATAGAATTGATTCCTATAAATTTTAGTGATTATATCGAATTATTTATGGTTAGATTCGAGCCAATCAAAGTTGGATAATCGAGGAAAGGGCCTTCTAGTGGATTAAATTAGAGCAAATTGAGGTAAGTCTCTTGTCTAATCTTGTAAGGGAGAAATTTACCTCATATGTGATTAAATTAAATAATTGTTGCTAATTGCGGGGGCTACGTACGCACGAGGTGATGAGAGTCCGTGCGTAGCTACTATTAATGCTAAAGTTCGGGTAGTTTAGGACTCAAAGCATGAATTACTTGTGTAAATTGTATTCTTTATTAATTAAAATATTTGATGTATATATTGTGAATTGTTATGAAAGGTAGAAAAATATGAAATTTTCATATGCTTATTTTCTTTTATTTAGATTAATTAATTGTTGAAATAAATTGTTATCCTCTCGAACAAAATTTTACAATAAATACTCTTATTCCGGAGGTACATAAGAAAATGTCCTCCTTTCTTGTGGATCGGGCCGAACGCCTCGGCAGGATAGATGGATCTATGGATTGTGTCGCACGTCCCTCGGCAGTATACACCAAACTCTGGATCGGGCCGTACGGCCTCGGCAGAAATCATGCTTAATAATAATAATAATAATTACACGATACTTGGACAGTTTATTATAGCTTGTAAAGTTATTTCATAGATTGAAAATTTATTGAAATTGAATTGCAGCTTGTAAAGCTATTTGACAAATTGGAATTTTTATTTGAATTGAAGGAATTTAATTACTTCTGCTAGTTCAATAAAATTATTGTTAACTCTATGAATCATGTTGATATAAATATTTCTATTTTCATGATTATTTAATATTATTGACCCATAGTGAGTGTCATAGTCGGCCATCTCGTCTCTACCTCTTTGAGATTAGGCTTAATACTTATTGGGTACACGTTATTTTCGTACTCATACTGCACTTGCTGCACATTTTATTGTGCAGATACATATATATAGCAGCCTTGTGGGTGCAGAGGTGTGGTTAATAATTGTGAGGACATAGGTGAGCTGCATTCTATATTATGATCTGCATTCTATATTACGATTCGCAGCTAAAAGAATCTCCTTCAGAGTTATTATATTTTTCTGTCTAATTTATATTCTGTACATATACTGTATTTTATTTTAATTTCCTAGTAAATGCTCATGCTCTTGTGACACCGGGTTTTGGGAATAGTTGTGAATTGTTTAGAAATTTAGTTACTAAAAATATTTATCATTTACTCTATGAGTTTTATCTTTACTATTTCATTGAAGAAATATTTTTTATTTCAAAAATACTAAAATGGGTAATTAAGTTAATTGATTATGGTTGGCTTGCCTGACAGTGGTGCCCGGCGCTATCACGACCTTTTTGGATTTTGGATCATGACACTAGGTGACGGGCGTGTGGGCGTACACCATAGAAATTATGACGTAATTATTTGGTGGAATTTTATAGGAAAATAATCTTGGCATTTTCCATGCAGTTTTATGTGTTAAAGAAATTGAGCTGAGAATCATATTAAAAATTATGTTGAGCCTATGTGCCAGTATTATTGGGACCCACATAGGTCATATTGCTGTGAATTATTTTTTTTAAATTAAAAATTTATACTCAGTCATATTCATTTCATTGCATATTATATCGAGTCTTTGTTGTTATTTATTGATATATCATATCATCATTTTTGGGCTGATTTTTATAACATTGTGAGCCCGAGAAATTGGAGAGATTGATGACTGAGTGAGCCCGAGGGCCTGATTGTGAGGATAATTATGGGATCGGGTTGCACGCCGCAGTAGGCTAGATTTGCTTATTATAGCACGTGAGTTGTTTGTGCGGATCCAGATATTATTATAGCGCATGAGTTGTCCGTACGGATCCAGATATTATTATAGCACGTGAGTTGTCCGTGCGGATCCAGATATTGATATTATAGCACGTAAGTTGTCCGTGCAGCACGTGAGTTGTCCATGCAGATTATAGCTCTTGGGCTGAAGAAGCCCCTTCGGAGTCTGTACACACCCCCAGTGAGCGCAAGTACCTACTGAGTGCCGAGTACCGAGTGCGAGTGCCGAGCGATTGGGAGGACTGAGTGACTGGGATGACTGAGTGACTGTGGGGACTGAATGACTGTGAGGACTGAGTGACTAGGAGGACTGAGTGAAATGATACTCTGAGAGTATGCATATGATTTTATCACTGAGTTGCATCGCATTGATATGCACACATGACATACATGCATAGAGATGTATTTTTCTCATGTTGTACAGTATCACATCATTCATGATTTCTCACACGTGTTGATAGATGGGCATAGTGATGCTTTTGTTTTTATACGGGTTATCTAGAAAGAAAATTAAACATCTCATTTATTATTGAAAGGATTTTGGGAAAAATTATTGTTTTCAAACTTATTCATATTTTTGGCAATTTCTGTAAACTAATTGGGTTTTCACTTATGTACTTGAAAGGAGGAACTATTTTTAGAAATCATGATTTAGCTGAGCATTTTATCTCTGAGTTACTTCTTGTATTATTTGCTTTATGTTGTTGTGGACTATTGGTTTTGGACCCAACCTTGGTAAAAGCTCGTCACTACTTTCAACCTAAGGTTAGGTTTGTTACTTATTGAGTATACGGGGTCGGTTGTACTCATACTACACTTCTGCACCTTGCGTGCAGATGTTGGCTACTGATGTTGTTGTGTTCGATGGGAGCTGGATCTGAAGATGTACCTGCATTTCAGTTGTAGCTTCCTCTTGTTCATGGTAGCCTTAGATTTTTAACAATCTGTTCATGTACATTTCTAACAGATGATGTATTATTCCATACCAATTTTGTAAATTCTATTCTTAGAAGCTCATGATTTGTACTACGAGTTCTTGGGGAATGTATAAGGTTAAGATAATTATTTACTTAAATTGCTTTATTAATCGTTATTGGAATTGGTTAGAGGTTAAGTGGCTTACCTAGCGAGGTGGGTTAGGTGCCATCACGACTAGTCGGATTTTGGGTCGTGACAAGGTGGTATCAGAGCTTTAGGTTCATAGGTTCTACGAGTCATGAGCAAATGTCTAGTATAGTCTTGCGGATCGGTATGATGATGTCCATACTTATCTTCGAGAGGCCATAGGGCATTTAGGATATATACTTCCCATCTTTTTTTTCTTATCGTGCGGAATTGATTCAGCTTGAAATATAACTATTTGAATTCCTTCCACGCATTCGTATGCGCACATGAGTGCTCGGTATCAGTTGTGCATCATCAGCTTGTGATTCTATGAACGAGGTTCAAGATGTGTATTATGTGTTTTGGTGATGGGCTAGTCTGAAGGACTTGAGTCCATGGTTAGACTGCAGATTAAGGTCGGTAGCTTCAGTTATTGTCACGGCCCGTAATTCCCACCTTCAGTACCGTTATGGCACCTAACATTTTACTTGCTAGTCAAGCCAACGTTAGAATAATATTATCCATTTTAAAACAATTTTTAAATTTATTAATAACAAAGAAACAAATGCGGAAGTAAGGTCTGAAATGTAGTGAATAATCCATAAAAATAACGGTGTCTAAATACCATCCCAGAATTGGTGTCACAAGTGCACGAGCTTCTAGAATAATACAAATAAAGGTCTGAATAAAATGAAGCTGTCTGAAAACACACACACAGCTAAAGTAAAGTAGACGGGGACTTCAGAATTGCGGACGTCGTGCAGTTATACCTCAAGTCTCCTTTGGTAGCTGAAATCCGAGCAAGTCTGTGGTACTCCACTGGGACCAACTCCGAAATCTACACAAGAAGTACAGAGTGTAGTATCAGTACAACCGACCCCATGTACTGGTAAGTGTTGAGCCTAACCTCGACGAAATAGTGACGAGGCTAAGGCAGGTCACTTACATTAACCTGTACGCAATAATAGTAATAACCACAATAATATAATTAAATCAGGTAACTCATTTCTAATAGTTGAAGCCAACTCAGCAGTCATAACCAATTATTCTTTCAACCAATTTTCGTTGCAGCGTGCAACCCGTTCCCACAATATATTCATTTTCAACCCTCCAATATATTTATTTTAGTCAAGTATATATATAGACTTTTAAATAAGTCTGTTGCAGCGTGCAATATGATCCCCTAATATAGATTTTTAAATAAGTCTGTTGCGGCGTGCAATCCGATCCCCCAATATAGACTTTTAAATAAGTCTGTTGCGGCGTGCAATCCGATCCCCCAGTATACATATATTTACTTTTATTTCTGTTGCGGCATGCAAGTCGTTCCCCCAATATAACTTTAAATAACTCATAAATGTAATAAAAATTACTCCAATAATTACCACGTCCATTGAGAAACTATTAAGCATCAAGGTACACAATAATTATAATTTATTTATGAACAAACAATGGTAATTAGCTATTAATTGTAAAAATCGTGAAGAAAATAAGTAATTTAATATTTAATATGCTAAATGTCAAGTAACAATTAAGACACATAGTTCAAGTAGCATGTAGCAATTATTGTAGGAATTTCAGAATTTAAATTTGACAAAGAATAGGAGAGAAATAATTATTATAATAATTAATTCGTGCATTAAAGCAGATTTAGGATTTTAAAATAATTATGCAAACAATTAATTTGACGACGTATAGACACTCGTCACCTCGCATATACGTCGTTCACATGCATTTCACATAACAAATAATTTAAGGGTTTTATTCCCTCAAGTCAAGGTCAACCACGACACTTACTTTGCTTTGCAAATTCCAATAAATTATTCGACCACAACTTTTCCTTTTGAATTTGACTCCAAAAGCGTCAAATATATTCACAAACAATTCGATATACTCAATACGAATCATAGGAATTAATTCCATATGAATTTACTAATTTTTCGGATAAAAATTCAAAATTCATTTTAATATTCGACAGTGGGACCCACGTCTGAAATCCCAAAAAAAAACTTGCGAAATCCAAACACCCGTTCCACTACGAGTTCAACCATATAAAAATTATCCAATTCCGATGTCAAATGTACTTTCAAATCTTAAATTTTCGTTTTTGGAATATTTTATAAATATCTGATTTTTCCACCTTAAATTCACGGATTCATTATGTAAATGAGTATAGAATCATGAAATATAATCAATATAGGATAAGGAACACTTACTCCAATATTTTCCCGTAAAAATCGCCCAAGAATCGCCTTACCCGAGCTCAGAAATGGAAAATGGTTGAAAATCCAGAACTTAAGTTCTGTTTCTCGGATTTTTACCTTATGCGATCGCGAAGCACATTTTTGGCTGCCCAACTTTTTGCTCTTCGTGAACGCATAAAACGCCACGCGAACGCGAAGCTTTGACTCACATACTTACGCGATCGCAAAGGTCCTCACGCGATTGCGATGAGTGAAGCGCATGGCTCAGCTTTAGCCTCTTTAACTCTACGCGAACGCGACCTTGGCCACGCGTTCATGAAGCACCACTCCACACCCCTACGCGATCGCGTCCTCAAATTCGCGAACACGAAGAACAACATTGGATAGCCTCTCAGATTGCCTTACGCGATCGCGAACGACCTCACGCGATCGCGAAGAGTAAAATTTCTGCAACAAAACACGAGAAATCTGCCATTTTCCTTATGTCCAAAATGGTCCGTTGAGCATCTGAAACTCACCCGAACCCTCGGGGCTCCAAACCAACCATGCACACAAGTCCTAAAACATCATACAAACTTGCTCGCGTGATCAAATCGCCAAAATAACCTAGAACTATGAACTGAACACCAAATCGAACGAAATTTTCAAGGCAACTTTAAAACTTATATTTTTACACCCGGACGTCCGAATCACGTCATGTCAGCTCCGTTTCTCACCAAATTCGGCAGACAAGTCATAAATATTATAATGGACCTATACTGTACTCTGGAGCCAAAATACATACCCGGTGTCAATAAATCCAACATCAGTAAATTCTTAAAAATCATTAAGCAATCAAACTTTTAATTTTTCATCAAAATTCCATATCTCGGGCTAGGGACCTCGGAATTCAATTCCGGGCATATGCCCAAGTCCAAAATAATGATACGGACCTACAAGAATTGTCAAAATACTGATCCAAGTCCGTTTGCTCAAAATGTTGACCAAAGTCAACTTAGTTGAGTTTTAAAGCTCTATTTCATATTTTAATCTATTTTTCACACAAAAACTTTTCGAAAATTATACGGACTGCGTATGCAGGTCGAGGAATAACAAATAGTGCTTTTTGAGGTCTTCGAACACGGATTTACTTATTAAATTTAAAGATGACTTTGGATCATCATAGTTATAACTTGTACATTTGGACTCATATGTCCGGTAATGTCCCTACGAATGAAATTTGAGGCTCGATGAGCGGTGGAATGGCCTTGTGATGAGTAGGATGTAACTACAGGATGTGTTAAGACGATTCAAATGTGACGAGAAGTGTTTCTGTGAAATGTAAAGGAAAGGCCATTGGGTGCTTGATTTTAGTTTTGTGTCTCGAGTATTAATGTTTTGAAAGATCTTTCACGTTGTTAAATTTTAGGACAAATTAAATTCTCATGTCTGGTTAGTGAGTTTGGACTCAAATAAATTAAGTGATTTCATAGTAAATGTGGCTGTGAAAAGGGTATAACAAGATGCCAATTTTAGGCTAAGCATGTGGGTTATCTCCTGCAGAGTAATCTACGTAGGTGTGTTCCTTATAATGTGAATGGAGAGTTTCTCTTCTGCCAACAGGGCATATGTGATGAGATTTGAATTTGAATCTGGTTGAGAAGGTTGACTTGAGTGTTAAGAGAATAAATGCGAGCTTATCGGATGATTGAGGTATTTTATGGTTGGTGTTGCATGAGCTTGAGAAGAGTTTTTGTTGTACCGATTGCGGTATTATGGAGGTAATAGAGTATGGATATTGTGAGTTAACGAGTGTTTAAAATTATGGCTTTGAGCCAAGTGGGGGAGTCTACTATTGACAATTCAATTCATGATTTTGTGTCAATTTTTTTTGTTTTGGTCAGAAGTATATTGTTTCGAGGTTGCGACCTATTTGAGGTGACTATTGTTTTTAAAACTCGGTGGAGGCACTAGTTGCATTAATTAATTGTGATTTTCTACCTGATAGGATCAAATGGAAGGCTTCTGGTTGATCGGATATGTATTCTACTTGTGACTCAAAATGATTATGAGGTTCTCATATTTTCATATGGTGGCATGATAGATGTGGTATGTTGTTAGGGATTAAGGTTGGAATGTGCAAGGTCACGGTTTAGTTTTGAAAGGGAGGTCATAAATTCTTAGAGGACAGAGACAATTTTCGATGTTTAGATGAATGCTATAACTATTTGGTATTGCGTGAGTAGAGCGTACATTTCAGAAGGCACGCTATGTTTTGAATTATGGATATTTCATAGGTATTGCGGCATTTTCCTGGTTGATCGACTACTGATTTTAAGATGTTGCTATGTGTCACGAAAGAATGGGAGAAATATTCCTCGTGGGATGATTGTGTATGAGAGATGTGTTAGACATTCGGACGGTGGAGATGGAATCAAAAATAGTGATTCGTATGTTCTATGGATTTGGAGACTAGGAGTTCTCAGGAGCAGATTGTTTCGTGGTTGTGGACTGTAAAGTTATGACAAAAGCTAGCCAGATGATAATATGTGTTATGGCTCAGTCATTTTGGATTTTTAGAGGGTTATTTATCTATTTGTGGGTAACCAAAGTTGATTTGGGGGTCCATTGGTAGGCCCAATTAGGATGTGTATTCTACACCGAGTCGGATTGATTGGCTCCATACTGCTATTTTTTAGGGATGTGCCATTAGGTTGATGTTGAGCTTATTCTTGTTCTGGAATGATCGGTGAGTTACTCTTTTATGCTACGAGGAGTTGTGATTCATTGGTTATATGCACACATGATGCGGTTCTATTGGGGGCCTTATGGTGGAATTTGAACGAGATGAGCATTTAGGTATTGCATGATTGATTGTGTATTGGTTATGTTCTTTCAGGTTTTGTGTGGCATTGTATCATTTGCCTCTCCATGGTTATTGATTTTGAGCGGGGTGGCTCGGGGTATATAATATGGACCAACGTTTGGACGGGGTCACACATTGCAGCGAAGTTATGTTAAGGTATGAACCTTGTGTTAGAATCGGGTGATGATTCTACGGTGTGTGATAGATTTCAACATTTCGTTGTGGCGGTACTTGTTAATCTTGTGGGGCAGTTCTCTCATTTGAGTCATTTACATAACTGAGTACATTTGAATTGTTGCGTATTGGCGCACGGATGGCATGAGTTGTGGCTCTGAGTTATATTGATATGGCATATCTGTGGGATAGTTGTGTTTAATAATATAAGGTCATTGGACCTAGAATGGGTACTATCAGGTTTGATTTCGGTATATGCGGGAGGATAATACTGAAAGTCGGCTTAGAAAGTGATTATGGTTCAGGTTGGGGCGAGATAGCTCCATGACTTGTTGATCTGATTAGGGGTTACGAGATTCTGCATGTTTCTTTTTTTATCATTGGCAGTGTACGAAGGTTTCGGAATGAGGTTCTGTTGAATGCGGGTTTTTATACTAGTACTTGGTTGGTTTTGAGTAGTTACTGTGATCAAAAATGGTGCTACGAGTATGCGAGTTGTATAGTATGTTATGTGATTATATCTTGGATCATGGTTATGGCTGGATACAACTTGTTCAGGCTTATACAGTGCGTAGATGTGAGATTCGGGTCTTGAAAAGAATTCTGGATGTTAGAAATTTGACTCCAAGGTTTTTGGGCTAAGGTTAAATTATTGATTTTCAGTTATGTTGTATGGTCAGGCCTATATAGAATAGGGTGACGGGAGACCACCCTCGGGTATGTGTGTGGTAAGGTGGAATAGAGATTTGAAGGTTAAGAACAACTTTTGGCACGTTCGAGGACGAACGCATGTTTAAGTGGGGGAGAATGTAACGACCCGACCGGTCGTTTTGAGTATCACAGCCTCGTTCCCCATTTACTGCTCAATTTATGCCTTACAGTTGATTTATGACTTATCGGGTTAGTTTGTTTGGGTCCGGAAGGATTTCGGAGTGAAATGAGATAGTTACTCACATAATTAAAAATTTAAGTTGGAAAAGTTGACTGGATATTCACTTATGTATAAACGACCTCGGAATTAAATTTTGATGATTTAAATAGCTCCGTTTGGTGATTTTGGAGTTAGGAGCGTGTCCAGAAAATTATTTGGAGGTCCGTAGTAGAATTAGGCTTGAAATGCCGAAAGTTGATTTTTGGGAAGTTTGACCGAGGGGTTGACTTTTTGATATCGGGGTCGGAATTTAATTCTGGAAATTTTAATAGGTCTGTTATGTCAATTATGACTTGTGTGCAAAATTTGAAGTCATTCCGGATTGATTTGATGTGTTTCGGCACAAGATATAGAATTTGAAAGTTTAAAGTTCATAGATTTTGATTTGAGGTGCGATTCATCGTTTTGATATTATTTGAGGTGATTTGAGGATTCGACTAAGTTCGTATGATTCTTTAAGACCTGTTGGTGTATTTGGTTGAGGTCTCTAGGGCCTCGGGTAAGTTTCGGATGTTTAACGTGTTGGATTTTGGACTTGGAACTCTGTCGGAATTTTTCTGATGCACCATCTGGTTTCCTTCATCGCGATCGCGAGTGGAGCCTCGCGTTCGCGAAGAGGAACTGAGAGGCTGGCAATATTTTCTCTTCGCATTCGCAAAGAGAAGAACGCGTTCACGAAGGGTGGACTGGGTGTGTATCGCAAACGCGAGAGGTGTTACGCGTTCGCGAAGAAGGGAGGAAGCAGTTGAGGACCCCAAACAATTGGTCTACACGTTCGCGTAGTTAGGGGGAACGAAGCATCGCGTTCGTGATTGGTTGAACATGTTCGCGAAGAAGGCATTGAGGCAGAGGCACTTTGTGCTTCACGAACGCGAGGGTTATGTCGCGTTCGCGAAGGAGGAATTTGGACGGGAACTATTTTGTGATTCGTGAACGCGAGGCACTGACCGCATTCGCGAAGAAGAAAAGCTTGGGCAGTGGGTTTAAGTTCTGACCATTTTGATGGATTGGAGCTCGGGAAAAGGCGATTTTCGGGAATTTTTCAAGAAAAATAATGGGGTAAGTGTTCTTAATTCAATATTGGTTAAATTATCCGAATCCATGGTTGTTTTTAACATTTAATTGGTGAATTAAGTTGAAAAGTTGTGAAAACTCTCTTGGTTTAATTTGGAGATTTGAGGGTCGACTTTATGTCGGCTTTGAGTAAAATTTGTATGGTTGGACTCGTGGTTGAATGGGCGTTCATATTTTGTAACTTTTGTCAGATTCTGAGACATGGGCCCCACAGGCGATTTTTGAGTGTAATTTCGGATTTTGGAAAAAAAAAATAGTATTTTGATGTGGAATAAATTCCTATAATTTGGGTTGACTGAATCAAATTAATTCTGTCTAAATTCGAGCCATTCGGAAGTTGTTACGTGCAGAATGGAATTTCTGAAGCATTGTTTAGCTTGCTCGACATTGGATTCGTCTTGTTCGAGGTAAGTAACTCTTCTAATCTTGGAGCTGAGGGTATGAACCATGAATATACGTATTATGTAAATTATTTGGAGGTGACGTACATGCTAGGTGGTAGGCGTGTGGGCGTACACCATAGAAATTATGACGTAATTTTTTTGTGGAATTTTGTAGTCAAATAATCTTGGCATTTTCCATGCAGTTTTATGTGTTAAAGAAATTGAGCTGAGAATCATATTAAAAATCATGTTGAGGCTATGTGCCAGTATTATTGGGACCCACAAAGGTCATATTGCTGTGAATTATTTATTTTAAATTGAAAATTCATACTCAGTCATATTCATTTTTATTGCATATCATATCTCAGTCTCTGTTGTTATTTATTGATACATCATATCATTATTTTTGGGCTGATTTTCATGACATTGTGAGCCCGATAGATTGGAGAGATTGATGACTAAGTGAGGCCGATGGCCTGATTGTGAGGATAATTATGGGATGGGGTTCCACGCCGCAGTAGGCCAGGTTGGCTTATTATAACACGTGAGTTGTCTATGTGGATTCAGATATTATTATAGCACGTGAGTTATCCGTGCGGATCCAGATATTGATATTATAGCACGTGAGTTGTCCGTGCAGCACGTGAGTTGTTCGTGCAGATTATAGCGCTTGGGCTGAAGGAGCCCCTCCGGAGTCTGTACACACCCCCAATGAGCGCAAGTACCTACTGAGTGCGAGTGCCGAGTGCGAGTGCCGAGCGATTGGGAGTACTGAGTGATTGGGAGGACTGAGTGACCGTGAGGACTGAGTGACTGGGAGGACTGAGTGAAATGATACTCTGAGAGTATGCATATGATTTAATCACTGAGTTGCATCGCATTGACATGCACACATGACATACATGCATATAGATGTATTTTTCTCATGTTGTACAGTATCACATCATTCATGATTTCCCACACATGTTGAGAGATGGGCATAGTGATGCATTTATTTTTATATGGGTTATCTGGAAAGAAAATTAAACATCTCATTTATTATTGAAAGGATTTTGGAAAAATTATTATTTTCAAACTTATTCATATTTTTGGTAGTTTCGGTAAATTATTTGGGTTTTAACTGATGTACTTGAATGGAAGAACTATTTTTAGAAATCATGATTAGCTGAGCATTTTATCTCTGAGTTAGTTCTTGTATTATTTGTTTTACATTGTTATGGATTGTTGTGGACTATTGGTTTTGGACCTGACCTTGGTAAAAGCTCGTCACTATTTTCAACCTAATGTTAGATTTGTTACTTATTGAGTACATGTGGTCGGTTGTACTCATACTACACTTCTGCACCTTGCATGCAGATGTTGGCTGCTGATGTTGCTGTATTTGATGGGAGCTGAATCTGAAGATGTACCTGCATTCCGGTTGTAGCTGCCTCTTGTTCATGGTAGCCTTAGATTTATAACAATCTGTTCATGTACATTTCAAACAGATGATGTATTATTTCATACTAATTTTATAAATTCTATTCTTAGAAGCTCATAATTTGTACTACCAGTTCTTGGGGAATGTATAAGGTAAAGATAATTATTTACTTAAATTACTTTATTAATCGATATTGAAATTGGTTAGTGGTTAAGTGGCTTACCTAGCGGGTGAGTTAGGTAATATCACGACTAGTCGGATTTTAGGCCGTGACATAAATTTAATCATGAAACTCAAGATATAGTTAGATAGGATTCGTAGTTACCAAATCTCCTCGTAATTAAATCTCAATAGTAAGGATAATTAAAAAAACAAACAAAAAGCAAAAAAGCTAAGTGAAAATAAGAAGTGATATTATGTGGGGCAATGCATCCACTAAGTCACATGCCACCGAAATTTGATGCAAGTCAAAGGACAAATAAAAGACCTCATAATTTTGGAGCTTTCATAAGCATCCAAACTATGATAGTCATTTCAATTATCACAAACTACACTATTATCTCCGGTTTCAAAATAAAAAAATTTAGTTCTCTTTGAAATTATAAATATTAAGAAAATAATTAACTGACTATTCACTAATATTAGTAAAATAGTTAAATAACTCTTGTTCAGTGTTTATTTTTGTAGTAGCTGAAACTTTACACTTCAAAACGAAAGCTATCCAAATTTTCGGTGATGAAGACCGTATAATAAGGCTTTTTCTATAAATGTGTTTGCCTATACAATTCGGGGGAAAAAAATTAAATAAGGTAAAATTGTATAATTGAAATAGAACTCTAACTAAAGGAATAGAAAGTGCTCGAAATAAGAAATTCTCCTAAACCTTAAAGTTGTAGTATAAGTTAAAAGGACTCCTAAAAACCGAAAAGAATTGCAATTTTTGCCTTATGTGTGGTTTAAATATGTATAGTTTAAATAGGAAAAAAATTCTACCCTTAGGTGATTTACAATTATATCTTCAAATTTATAAAAATATTTAAGATTATAAAAGTCGATCAATATTTCGAAGATATTTTAGTTGTTCAACATTTAGCATAAATTATTCGTGCTTTTATAAAAAAAAAATATATAGATAGATACTATGAACGTTGGTATTATTAGTGTTCACGAAGTATATGCCTAAGCATATAAATAATATGATTCAATACCATAGAGGACGACGATTTCATAGCAAATTCGAAAATATTAAACTTATGAAAAATACATATCTCAAGAGATTTAGACTCAACTTTCATCTAATTAGTCGATCTATAAATATTTAATACCCTTCTTATATATGTGATGCTCTAGTGGTGAGCACCCTCCACTTCCAATTAAGAGATTGTGAGTTCGAGTTACCCCAAGAACAAGGTGGAGAGTTCTTGGGGGGAGGGAGCCGATGGTCTATCGGAAACAGCCTCTCTACCCCAGGATAGAGGTAAGATATGCGTACACACTACCCTCCTCAGACCCTACTAGTAGAATTATACTGAGTTGTTGTTGTTATATATGGGTAAGACAATTTATTTTAAATAATTTCCTATGTGGTCCTAAGGCATAAACATGATAAGGATACAAGTTTTAGTATTTTCATAAAACGAGTAAATGCAGGTAGAGAATTTTTAGATATTGGTAAACTATCATACACAAATTTTATGTACCTCTCAATCGAACAGTACTCCTACAATGTTTTTGTACAATGAAGCAAATTGGATAAAGAACCATTAGAGCAAATCTACACCCATAAACATGATTAATATTTATTATTTTGAAACTTTCAATGATTTACTAATTTTATTTTATAACACAAATATATTTTTTTGAATATTATTTATGTTATTTTTAGAAAATTGATTCTCGTCAATACGGGATACATGTCCAACGTGTGTTCACTACGACTTGTTATAAAAAACATTTCTTAGAATTGACATATCTATCAGTGGCGATCTAGCATTATTGTTACATGCTATGAGTTACGTATCACCTGAATAGTTAATGTTAATGTCGCTTATTTTCTAGAAATATATTGCTTATGAAGCCACTGTTAGTATTATTTTCATGTTATGTTACGCTGATTGGATTATGTATGTGTTGTTAGGATTGGTTTATGGGATTCTCTGGTCGGTGGATAGGCCCAGTTACAAAGGAAACTCTAACGAAATTTTTGGAAATTTTGGGAGTTAGTAAAATTCGGAAAATTGAAATGTGTGAAAGAAGAGATAAGTTATGTTATATGTTTGGGGACGGACTCTACTTCTCATTCGAGGACTATTAACATGATCGACATCTATTGGATATGATAATAAGTGTACGAGGCAAATTATAAGTGATATGGGGTCTAAGGAAAATCATAATTCTAAGCCAAGTTGGAAAATTTCATAATAGACTAAAGTTCCAAATGAGTACGCACAAGACCAAACTATGAACGAGTATATATATATATAAGGAGTTATGTGATGGACAACCTATCAAATATATATATATATATATATATATATATATATATATAAAAGGAGTTATGTGATGGACAACCTATCAAATGAAATATCTTCGAGTCTAGTTTCTAATACATCAAACCATTCGTCATTTGGACACTCCTACAAGAAGTTATAACTAAATTACTAAACGCTGGCAGAATTTGTACTACTGCGGCGCCCCACGCGTCGCGCCTCTGGGAAATTCCAGAACGCTCTGAAATTTCATTTCCAGACACTTTTTGTACAGTCGCCCCGCGGCGCCCCACATGCCGCAGCTGTACAAAAACTGGTTTTTATGACCCCGAACCCCATTTCATTTAACTCGATTGGGGTTCATTTTGGGGCAATTTCTGGTATTTTAGAGAGAAGGGAGAGCGATTCTAGACAGAGGAAATGGGAGAACTAAAGATTTCACTACTCTTCTTTGAATCAAACCTTGAAATCGCATCAAAGGGTTGCTAAGGCTTCAAAGAGGTCAGAATTTCATTCCCCAATTCTTCAATTTCAAATCCAACTAGAAAACGGTAATTAGTAAGATGATTCTTGGATGTGAGAGTATTAGTTATACATGCTTGTACCAATAAGGTTTGTGGGAAGATTGTTGAGTTCAAATGGGTAAAAATTGAGTTGAAAATGGTAGAAATCTTCAAAGACTTTAATTGAGGATTTGAAAGGCAATCTGACGTCAGAATTCGATAATTTTTCTATAGTTGAACACGTATCGAAACGGGTGTTCGGATTTCGTAATTTTTTCAAAATTCGAGATGCGGGTCCCACTGTCAATTTTTAAAATAAATTTCAAATTTTAATCCAGAAAATTAGTAAATTCACATGGAATTAATTCCTACAATTTGTATCGAGTATATTGAATTATTTATGACTAGATTTGAGGATTTCGGACACAAATTCGCGAGACAAAGGTTTATTAGAATCTTAAATTTGGTTATAAAGCGAGGTAAGTGTCGTGGTTAACCTTGACTTGAGGGAATAGAACCCTTAAATTATTTGTTATGTGAAATGCATGTGAACGACGTATAGGCGAGATGACGAGTGTCTATACGTCGTCAAATTAATTGTTTTCACAATTACTTGAAAAATCATAAATCGTTTTAAATCATGAATTAATTATTATATTAATTGTTTCTCTCGTATTCTTTGCTCAATATCATGTCTTGAATCCATGCTACAATTGCTACATGCTTATTTGATTTATGTAACTTAATTGCCACTTGACATTTAGTATAATAATTATTAAAATGCTTATTACATCTTTAATTTCTACAATTAACTGCTACTTGTCATCACTTATTTCTAATAAATCATAATTATTGTATGCCTATTGTCTTATAATTTCATATTAATTATTGTATTTATTGAAATAATTTCTTTTATAAGAATTGGTAAATAAATATATTGGAGGAGCGGGTTGCACGCCGCAACAGAAATGAAAGTGAATATATTGGAGAAGCGGGTTGCACGCCGCAACAAAATTGATTGAAATGAATATATTGGAGGAGCGGGTTGCACGCTGCAACAGAATTGAATATGAATATATTGTGGGATCGGATTGTACGCCGCAACGGAAACTGATTGAAATAATAATTGGTTATGACTGCCGAGTTGGCTATAACTGTTGAAAAGAGACACCGGTTTTATTTATATTATTGTTGTTATTATTGTTATTGCGTACAAGTTAATGTATGTGACCTGTCTTAGTCTCGTCACTACTTCGTCGAGGTTAGGATCGGCACTTACTGGGTACATGGGGCCGGTTGTACTCATACTACACTCTACACTTCTTGTGGAGATTCTGGAGTTGGTCCCAACGGCATATAGTAGATTTTCTCGGATTCGGCTATTCGCAGGAGACTTGAGGTATAGCTGCATGGCGTTCACAATTCTGAAGTCCCCTTCCACTTTATCATAACTGTGTATTTCTTTCAGACATCTTTATTTTCATTCAGACCTTTATTTGTATTATTCTAGTAGCTCGTGCACTTGTGACACCAATTTTGGGATGATATTTAGACATTGCTATTATTATGGATTATTCACTATATTTCAGTATTTGTTTCTTTGTTATTAATTAATTTAAAATTGTTTTAAAATGGCTAATATTATTCTAACGTTGGCTTGCCTAGCAAGTGAAATGTTAGGCGCCATCACGGTCCCGGAGGTGAAAATTTTGGGTCGTGACACATCCCACAAAAATTGACATTATATAGCCAAATCCCCAAAAGAACCTACTTCCCTATATACCAAAACTAGGTCTATGTTCTACTAATTATATGGGTACATTGTCACACCATGCGAAAATCCCTACATAAAAGGCTTTGGGAGCCTGCATTTGGGGAGCTGAGGCCACATTCACTACCATCGCAGTCTGGGTCCAACTAAGAAGTCTTCCCATTGAATTCTATTACATACATGACCCGTATTGATTTATGATGATTAACACATTAAGTGATAAATAAAAATGAGTATTAATCAATTATAATTTAATGATAATCCATATTTGTAAAAGTAGTTATTACGTATTTAATGGATTGATGTAAACAACATATGTATGTCCATTACCTCCATAATCCCTCTCTTTATCGCATCATACAATACCTCAGATGGTTTATTGGTTCAAATATGTTGTCTCGGCATCATCCTATCTTGATCTACTTTGACTACAACTCGATGGTAGTTCCTGCATGTCCTGTCTCTTTATGAGGGCTCTTTTCTTTATAGTAGTTTGCAGATTAATAGTATAACACCGGTTCGTTCTTAGACCTAATTCAATCTCTATATAGTTCTTGAGGTATTTTCTTACAAAGTTTTGTTATAGCATCGAATTAATGGTTGATCAAGCAACCACCGACGGAAAATGTAATGACCCGACCGGTCGTTACGTTTTCTAGATCCCGGTTCCTCTAAATAAGATTCCACATACGTGTTTTTATTGTTTTATGACTTGAGGGGATGGTTAGTTCAGGTTTGGAAGAGTTCAGATTGAAATCGGAATACTTAGTTCCTTATTATTGGCTTTAAAGGGGTAAGTTTGACTTGGGTCAACAATTCTAGTAAACGACCTCGGAACCAAGATTTGACGGTCCCAATAGGTTCGTATGATGATTTTGGACTTGGGCGTATATTCGGATTGGGTTTTGGATGACCCGGGAGCATTTCGACTCATAAAGTTGAAAGTTGGCGCATTGAAGGTTTTAAAGTTCTTTAAATTTGGTTTGGAGTAGGTTTGGGTATTTTCTACGTCTGTTTGGGATTCCCAGTATGGGAATCGTTCCGTATGGTAATTTTAGACTTGCACGCAAAATTTGGGGTCATTCTGAGTAGTTAAAGTATGAATTGGCGCGCTCGGAGTAAGTTGGAAGAATTTAAAGTTTATAAGTTGATTCTATTAGTTTTGGGTTGCGATTCTTAGTTAAATGTTGTTTTACGCATTTCGAGGGTGTGAGCGAGTCCGTTTGATGTTTACAAACTTGTTGGTATATTTGGACGAAGCCTCGGGGGCCTAGGGTGCTACTCGGACGTTGCACGGATCGAGTTAGAGCTCAAAAGGGGTTCCTGTTGCTTAGGAGTTCCTGCACCTGCGAGCTTTTACCCGCAGGTGCGACCACTTAGTCGCAGAAGAGGCTTTGGGCATTTGGCCAGTGGTCCACAGAAGCAGAGAAGCATACGCAGAAGCGGCCTCGCTCTGCGATGAGGAGTCTGCATGTGCGAGGAGGCCGCAGATGCGCTCCACCCTTCGCAGAAGCGGAGCCAGCCAGCCTGGGCTAGGACAGCCCCTGCGATGGCTTTTTCGCAGGTGGGCGCCGTAGATGCGGCCCCAGGTCCGCAAAAGCGAAAATACTGGAGGAAGTAAGGTCCTTTTAATACGGGACTTAGGCCATTTTGGATTTATTTATTGCATTCCTTGGGCGATTTTGGATCTCTTAGAGAGAGGGTTTCACCTAGCTATTGGAGGTAAGTAATGTCTATCCAATGTAAGTTAAATACATAGATTATGGGTAGATTTTAACATGTAAAATTGTGAAAATTTTGGGTTTAGATGAAAACCCTAGGTTTTGATAAAAATGGGATTTAACCACGAAAATGGTTATGGGATTAAGTGAAAATTATATATTTGAGTTCGTGAGGTTATGGGTAACGACTTTCTTCGAAAATTTTCGGAATTCAGACACGTGGGCTCGGGGTGAATTTTGAAGAATCTTCCAATTTGGATTGTGTAATTACTCTAATAGTTAAATTATAAACTTTGGAACATGTATTGATTAATTTATACAGCATTTGACTAGTTTCGGATTTTTCGGCACTGAGTTGAGGCTTTAGAGTGAATTTGAGCCCGGAAAGCGAGCTTTGAGACAAGGTAAGTCTCTTGCCTAACCTTGTAAGAGGGAATTTACCCCATAGGTGATTTAAATTGCTATTTGTCTCTAATTGTGGGGGCTATATTCGCACGAGACGACGACAGTCCGCGCTACTAATTATGCTTATGTACGGGTAGTTTAGGACCTGAATCATGAAGTACTTGTAATGTTTGCACCCTAATTGTTAATTAAAGTGCCTAAATCATATTAGAACTTGATAGAGGAATTGTCAAAGACCGAATTTTACTTACTTGAGTTTTGGAGGGTTACTTGACCATTAATGAAAATTGTGCTTCTTTGTGTATTAGCCTTGTAACACCTTTTAAACTGAATGTTTATAAAATATCTTCTCTTCTTGTGGAGCGGGCCGAATGCCTCGGCAGTAGATAGATGCATCTATGGTTCATGTCGCACGACCCTCGGCAGTGTACGCATTATTCTGGATCGGGTCGTACGACCTCGGCATAATCGTGGTTCAAAATACTCGGAGTTTAATTATATTTGATATTATTTTATGGATTGAGAGTTTAAAATTATATATGACAGAAACTGGCTTGGGATTTACCATTTGTGAAAGAATTATTTATTTCCTGCTTGTTATTGAGATATTATTATTATTTACATAAACCATGATCATTTAGAATTTCTATATTTTTATTGTTAGCCCATAGTAAGTGTCGATATCGATCCCTCATCACTACTTCTTCGAGATTAGACTATATACTTACTGGGTACATATTATTTATGTACTCACACTGCACTTCTGCACTAACCGTGCAGGATCTGAGGTAGGTGCATATGGCAGTCATACCGGTGCGCACCCCTATTACCTTAAGGCCTAGTGGTGAGCTGCTTTCTAAGAAGACCCGCAGCATCTAGAGTCTCTTTTTTGCACTTATTTTTGTCTATTTTAATTTCAGACAGTAGTTAGATATTTGTATAATCTACTAGTTTCTCATACACTCGTGACACTAGGTCTTGGCATACATACTAGTAGATTTTATGGTTTTGGAGTATTCATATCACAATGATTGCACTCGGTTGCTTTTGTTTTATTTATCAAATTTTCTACTTCTTAATCTCTTAATAAATGCAATTTAATTACTTGGAAATTTATTAAAAAGAGTAATCACGTAGTTAGTTCACCGTTGTCTTGCCTAGCGGCGATGTAGGGTGCCATCACGACCTATAGGAGAAATTAGGTCATGAAAACATGGTATCAGTGCACTAGGTTCACGTAGCTTTCACAAGTTATGAGCGGGCCTAATAGAGTCTTGCGGATCGGTGCGGAGACGTCCGTACTTATCTTCGAGAGGCTATAGGGTGTTAGGTAACTACTCTTTCTTCATCTCCTATCATGTAGTTGATGTTGTTATAAGTATCTTTCTCTTATTCCCTCACATATGGTGAGAACGCGCACGGCAGATGTACCCAATCATGGAAGGGATGCTCCCCCTGTTGCTAGAGGCCTAGGCAGGGGCCGAGGGAGGGCTCCAGCTCGTGGTAAAGGACAAAGACGTCTTAGAGTTCAGTTATACCACAAGTGGATCCAGTAGAGGATCCTATTATTGAGAAACAGGGCGAGGTGCCTGCAGTAGAGCCATCCCCGGTGGATTTCATGTCTGCATCGGGATTCCAGGAGGTCATGGGCTGTATGTTGCGGTTCATGGATTCTATGACTCAAGGCTGGTTTATTTCCAGCAGACCCCTCCACATCTCAGGCGGGAAGGGGAGCACAGACCCCGCCACATATCAGGAGGTAAGGGGAGCACAGACCCCTACCGCTCAGGCTCCAGGGCATGCAACAACCGTATATCAGATCTCGGGCGCACTACCCCTGGGTGGGGCCCAGCCAGTTGCAGTAGCTATATCTGAGCCCAGACGAGCTGCGGTCGGCGAGCCGCAGAAGCTATTGGATAGATGGACCAGACTACATCCTCCTGTCTTTGGAGGTGAGCGACATGAGGACCCCCAAGACTTTATTGATCAGTGCAGGGACAGACTGCACAACATGAGAATATTGGAGTCCCACGGGGTGGATTTTACTCCTTTTCAGCTGGAGGGCAGTGCACGTATGTTGTGGCAGTCATATCTAGTCGGCAGATATTAAAACATAGGATTTCGGAGTGAAATGAGACAGTTACTCGCATAATTAAAAATTTAAGTTGGAAAAGTTGACTGGATATTCACTTATGTGTAAACGACCTCGGAATTGAATTTTGATAATTTAAATAGCTCCGTTTGGTGATTTTGGACTTAGGAGCGTATCAGGAAAATTATTTGGAAGTCCGTAGTAGAATTAGACTTGAAATACCGAAAGTTGAATTTTTGGGAAGTTTGACCGGGGGATTGACTTTTTGATATCGAGGTCGCAATTCGATTCTGGAAATTTTAATAGATCTGTTATGTCAATTATGACTTGTGTGCAAAATTTGAAGTCATTCCAGATTGATTTGTTGTGTTTCGGCACAAGATATAGAATTTGAAGGTTTAAAGTTCATAGATTTTGATTTGAGGTGCGATTCATTGTTTTGATGTTATTTGAGGTAATTTGAGTTTTCGACTAAGTTCGTATGATATTTTAGGACCTGTTGGTGTATTTGGTTGAGGTTCCGGGGGTGGGTAAGTTTTGGATGGTTAACGGGTTGGATTTTGGACTTGGAACTCTGTCGGAATTTTTTTGATGCACTATCTGGTTTCCTTCATCGCGTTCGTGAAGAGGAACTGAGAGGCTGACAATATTTGCTCTTCGCAATCACGAAGAGAAGAACGCGTTCGCGAAGGGTGGACTTGGTGAGCATCGCGAACGCGAGAGGTGTTACGCGTTCGCGAAGAAGAGAGGAAGTAGCTGAGGACCCCAGGCAATTTTTCTATGTGTTCGCGTAGGGGGTGTCGCGTTCGCGTAGTGAGGGGAAATGAAGAATCGCGTTCACGATTGGTTGAACGCATTCGCGTTGAAGGCATTGAGGCAGAGGCACTTTGTGCTTCACAAACGCGAGTGTTATGTCGCGCTCGCGTTCGTGTTCCCATTTTCCATTTTGGCGGATTGGAGCTCGGGAAGAGGCGATTTTCGGGAGGTTTTCAAGGAAAATAATGGGGTAAGTGTTCTTAACTCAATATTTGTTAAATTACCTGAATCCATGATTGTTTTTAACATTTAATTGGTGAATTAAATTGAAAAATTATGAAAACCCTCTTGGTTTAATTTGGAGTTTTAAGGGTCGAGTTGATGTCGGATTTGAGTAAACTTTGTATGGTTGGACTCGTGGTTGAATGGACGTTCATATTTTGTAACTTTTGTTCGGTTCCGAGACATGGTCCCCACGAGCGATTTTTGAGTGTAATTTCGGATTTTGTGAAAAATATTAGTATTTTAATATGGAATAAATTCCTATAATTTGGGTTGACTGAATCAAATTAATTGTGACTAGATTCGAGCCGTTCAAAAGTTGTTACGCGCAGAATGGAATTTTTGGAGCATTGTTAAGCTTGCTCGACATTGGATTCAGCTTGTTCGAGGTAAGTAACTCTTCTAATATTGGAGCTGAGGCTATGAACCCTGAATATACGTATTATGTGAATTGTTTGGAGGTGACACACATGCTAGCTGTAATGGCCCAACCGGTCGTTTTAACTTTTAGAACCCCATTCCCCTAAATAAAACTTTTCGTATGTTCTTTAAATGATTTATGACTTGCGGGGATGGTTAGTTCGGGATTTGAAAGTGTTTGGGTTGAAATCGGAACACTTGGTTCCTTAAGTTGGCTTTAAAAGACCAAGTTTGACTTTGGTCAATATTTTGAGCAAACAAACTCGGATCAGTATTTTGACAGTTTCGGTAGGTCCGTATCGTGATTTGGGACTTGGGCGTATGCCGGGAATCAAATTCCGAGGTCCCTAGCCCGAGATATGGAATTTTGATGAAAAATTAAAAGTTTAAGTTTAAATAGTGACCGGATGTCGAATTATGTGCAAACGACCCCGGAACAGAATTTTGATGATTCCATCAGCTCTATATGTTGATTTTGGACTTAGGAGCGTGATCGGAATTTTATTTGGAAGTCCGTAGTGAAATTAGGCTTGAAATGGCTAAAATAAGAATTTAAAATTTGGAAGTTTGACCGGGGAGTTGACTTTTTGATATCGGGGTCGGAATCCAATTCTGAAAATTTTCACATCTCCGTTATGTCATTTATGACTTGTGTGCAAAATGTGAGGTCTATCGGACTTGATTTGATAGGTTCCGGCATCGAATGTAGAAGTTGAAAATTCTTAGTTTCATTAAGCTTGAATTGGGGTATGATTCGTGGTTTTAGCATTGTTTGATGTGATTTAGAGGTTCGACTAAATTCGTATAATATTTTAGGACTTGTTGGTATATTTGGTTGAGGTCCGGAGGGCCTCGGGTGAGTTTCGGATGGTTAACGGATCAAATATTGGACTTAACAGCTGCTGCAATTATTCTCTTATGCTAGAAATTTTGGGTTGTGATCGAGCCCAAGATCGAGCACAAGATCGAGGCCCAAAATCGAGGCCCAAGATCGAGCTTCCAAGATCGAGCTCCCGAGATCGAGCTCCCTTGATCGAGCTCCCAAGATCGAGCACCCCTGATCGAGCTCCCAAAATCGAGCTCCCCTGATCGAGCTCCTAAGATCGAGCACCCCTGATCGAGCTCCCTGATCTGACTGGACAAATCTATAAGTTATAAAAACAGAGGCATTCGACCCTTTTGCCATTTTTGACAAACTTGAGCTTCAACAGAGGCGGCTTTTGACAGATTTTCAAGGAAAGACATTTGAGGTAAGTTATTCCAACTCAGATTTGGTCTATATACACAAATATATCATTGTTTTCACCATTTAATTAGTGTTTTGAGATTGAAATTTGAAAAAATTGAAAAATCTCATAGAAACGAATTTTTGAGATTTCGGTATCGATTCAGAGTCGGATTTGAGTGAAACTGGTATGGTTAGACTCGTAGTTGAATGAGTTTTCGGATTTCATAACTTTCGCCGGATTCCGAGATGTGGGCCCCACAGACGAAATTTAATTAATTTCGGGATATTTCTTGAAAATGTAGTTTTTTTTTTAGAATTGATTCCTATAAATTTTAGTGATTGTATCGAATTATTTATGGTTAGATTCGAGCCAATCAAAGTTGGATAATCGAGGAAAGGGCCTTCTAGTGAATTAAATTGGAGCAAATTGAGGTAAGTCTCTTGTCTAATCTTGTGAGAGGGGAAATTTACCCCATAGATGATTAAATTAAATAATTATTGCTAATTGCGGGGGCTACGTATGCACGAGGTGATAAGAGTCCATGCGTAGCTTCTATTAATGCTAAAGTTCGGGTAGTTTAGGACTCAAAACATGAATTACTTGTGTAAATTGTATTCTTTATTAATTAAAATATTTGATGTATATATTGTGAATTGTTATGAAAGGTAGAAAATTATGAAATTTTCATATGCTTTTTTTTTTTTAGATTAATTAATTGTTGAAATAAATTGTTATCCTCTCGAACAAAATTTTACAATAAATACTCTTATTCCGGAGGTACATAAGAAAATGTCCTCCTTTCTTGTGGATCGGGCCGAACGCCTCGGCAGGATAGATGCATCTATGGATCGTGCCGCACGTCCCTTGGCAGTGTACACGAAACTCTGGATCGGGCCGTACGAACTCGGCAGAAATCGTGCTAAATAATAATAATAATTACACGGTACTTGGACAATTTATTACAACTTGTAAAGCTATTTGATAGATTGGAAATTTATTGAAATTGAATTGCAGCTTGTAAAGCTATTTCATAAATTGGAAGTTTTATCTGAATTGAAGAAATTTAATTAATATATTGAGAATTATTAGAATTGAAGGAATTTAATTACTTTTGTTGGTTCAATAAAATTATTGTTAACTCTGTGAATCACGTTGATATAAATATTTCTATTTTTATGATTATTTTATAGTCGGCCATCTCGACTCTACCTCTTTGAGATTAGGCTTGATACTTATTGGGTACACGTTATTTTCGTACTCATACTGCACTTGCTGCATATTTTATTGTGCAAGTTCATATATGTATAGAGGCCTTGTTGGCGTAGAGGTGTGGTTAATAATTGTGGGGACATAGGTGAGTTGCATTCTATATTATGATCCGCAGCTAACAGAATCTCCTTTAGAGTTATTATATTTTCCTGTCTAATTTATATTCTGGACAGATGCTGTATTTTATTTTAATTCCCTAGTAAATGCTCATGCTCTTGTGACACCGGGTTTTGGGAATAGTTGTGAATTGTTTAGAAATTTAGTTGCTAAAAATATTTATCATTTACTCTATGAGTTTTATCTTTACTATTTCATTGAATAATTTTTTTTTATTTCAAAAATACTAAAATGGGTAATTAAGTTAATTGATTATGGTTGGCTTGCCTGACAGTGGTGTCCGGCGCCATTATGACCTTTTTGGATTTTGGGTCGTGACACTAGGTGACGGGAGTGTGGGCATACACCATAGAAATTGTGACGAAATTATTTCGTGGAATTTTGTAGGCAAATAATCTTGGCATTTTCCATGCAGTTTTATGTGTTAAAGAAATTGAGCTGAGAATCATATTAAAAATCATGTTGAGGCTATGTGCCAGTATTATTAGGACCCGCATAGGTCATATTGCTGTGAATTATTTTTTTAAATTGAAAATTTATATTCAGTCATATTCATTTCATTGCATATTATATCGAGTCTCTATTGTTATTTATTGATACATCATATCATCATTTTTGGGCTTATTTTCATAACATTGTGAACCCGAGAAACTGGAGAGATTGATAACTGAGTGAGCCCGAGGGCCTGATTGTGAGGATAATTATGAGATCGGATTGTACGCCGCAGCAGGCCAGATTTGCTTATTATAGCACCTGAGTTGTCCGTGCGGATCCAGATATTATTATAGCACGTGAGTTGTCCGTGCGGATCCAGAGATTGATATTATAGCACGTAAGTTGTTCGTGCAGCACGTGAGTTGTCCATGTAGATTATAGCTCTTGGGATGAAGGAGCCCCTCCGGAGTCTATACACACCCCCAGTGAGCGCAAGTACCTACTGAGTGCGAGTGCCGAGCGATTGGGAGGACTGAGTGATTGGGAAGACTGAGTGACTGGGAGGACTGAGTGACTGGGAGGACTGAGTGAAATGATACTCTGAGAGTATGCATATGATTTTATCACTGAGGTGCATCGCATTGACATGCACACATGAAATACATGCATAGAGATGTATTTTCCTCATGTTGTACAGTATCACATCATTCATGATTTCTCACACATGTTGATAGATGGGCATAGTGATGCATTTGTTTTTATTCGGGTTATCTGGAAAGAAAATTAAACATCTCATTTATTATTGAAAGGATTTTGGGAAAATTATTGTTTTCAAACTTATTCATATTTTTGGCAGTTTCGGTAAACTAATTGGGTTTTCACTGATGTACTTGAAAGGAGGAACTATTTTTAGAAATCATGATCTAGCTGAGCATTTTATCTCTGAGTTACTTCTTGTATTATTTGCTTTACGTTGTTATGGACTGTTGTGGACTATTGGTTTTGGACCTAACCTTGGTAAAAGCTCGTCACTACTTTCAACCTAAGGTTAGGTTTGTTACTTATTGAGTACATAGGATCGGTTGTACTCATACTACACTTCAGCACCTTGCGTGCAGATGTTGGCTGCTAATGTTGTTGTGTTCGATGGGAGCTGGATATGAAGATGTACCTACATTCCGATTGTAGCTGCCTCTTGTTCATGGTAGCCTTAGATTTTTAACAATCTGTTCATGTACATTTCGAACAGATGATGTATTATTCCATACCAATTTTGTAAATTCTATTCTTAGAAGCTCATGATTTGTACTACGAGTTCTTGGGGACTGTATAAGGTTAAGATAATTATTTACTCAAATTGCTTTATTAATCGTTATTGGAATTGGTTAGTGGTTAAGTGGCTTACCTATCGTGTGGGTTAGGTGCCATCACGACTAGTCGAATTTTGGGTCGTGACAAGGTGGTATCAGAGCTCTAGGTTCATAGGTTCTATGAGTCATGAGAAAATGTCTAGTATAGTCTTGCGGATCGGTATGATGACGTCCATACTTATCTTCGAGAGGCCACGGGGCATTTAGGATATATACTTCCCATATTTCTTTCCTTATCGTGCTGAATTGATTCAGCTTGAAATATAACTATTTGAATTCCTTCCACGCATTCGTATGCGCACATGAGCGCTCGGTATCAGCCGTGCATCATCGGCTTCTGATTCTATGAACGAGGCTCAAGATGTGTATTATGTGTTTTGGTGATGAGCTAGACTGGAGGACTTGAGGCCATGGTTATACTGCAGATTAAGCTCGGTAGCTTCAGTTATTATCACGGCCTATAATTCCCACCTTCGGTACCGTGATGGCACCTAATATTTTACTTGCTAGTCAAGCCAACGTTAGAATAATATTATCTATTTTAAAACAATTTTTAAATTTATTAATAACAAAGAAACAAATGCGGAAATAAGGTCTGAAATGTAATGAATAATCCATAAAAATAACGGTGTCTAAATACCATCCCAGAATTGGTGTCACAAGTGCACGAGCTTCTAAAATAATACAAATAAAGGTCTGAATAAAATGAAGCTGTCTGAAAACACACACACAGCTAAAGTAAAGTAGACGGGGACT
Source organism: Nicotiana tabacum (assembly GCF_000715075.1). Lineage (NCBI taxonomy): Eukaryota > Viridiplantae > Streptophyta > Magnoliopsida > Solanales > Solanaceae > Nicotiana > Nicotiana tabacum. The sequence continues at coordinate 125,169,445 of NC_134091.1, forward strand.
TCAGAATTGCGGACGTCGTGCAGTTATACCTCAAGTCTCCTTTGGTAGCTGAAATCCGAGCAAGTCTGTGGTACTCCACTGGGACCAACTCCGAAATCTACACAAGAAGTACAGAGTGTAGTATCAGTACAACCGACCCCATGTACTGGTAAGTGTTGAGCCTAACCTCGACGAAATAGTGACGAGGCTAAGGCAGGTCACTTACATTAACCTGTACGCAATAATAGTAATAACCACAATAATATAATTAAATCAGGTAACTCATTTCTAATAGTTGAAGCCAACTCAGCAGTCATAACCAATTATTCTTTCAACCAATTTTCGTTGCAGCGTGCAACCCGTTCCCACAATATATTCATTTTCAACCCTCCAATATATTTATTTTAGTCAAGTATATATATAGACTTTTAAATAAGTCTGTTGCAGCGTGCAATATGATCCCCTAATATAGATTTTTAAATAAGTTTGTTGCGGCGTGCAATCCGATCTCCCAATATAGATTTTTAAATAAGTCTGTTGCGGCGTGCAATCCGATCCCCCAGTATACATATATTTACTTTTATTTCTGTTGCGGCATGCAACCCTTTCCCCTAATATAACTTTAAACAACTCATAAATGTAATAAATATTACTCCAATAATTACCAAGTCCATTGAGAAACTATTAAGCATCAAGGTATACAATAATTATTATTTATTTATGAACAAACAATGGCAATTAGCTATTAATTGTGAAAATCGTGGAGAAAATAAGTAATTTAATATTTAATGTGCTAAATGTCAACTAACAATTAAGACACATAATTCAACTAGCATGTAGCAATTATTGTAGAAATTTCAGAATTTATATTTGACAAAGAATATGAGAGAAACAATTATTATAACAATTAATTCGTATATTAAAGCAAATTTAGGATTTTCAAATAATTGTGCAAACAATTAATTTGACGACGTATAGACACTCGTCACCTCGCCTATATGTCGATCACATGCATTTCACATAACAAATAATTTAAGGGTTTCATTCCCTCAAGTCAAGGTTAACCACGACACTTACCTCGCTTTGCAAATTCCAATAAATTATTCGACCACAGCTTTTCCTTTTGAATTTATCTCCAAAAGCGTCAAATCTATTTATAAACAATTCGATATACTCAATACGAATCATAGGAATTAATTCCATATGAATTTACTAATTTTCCGGATAAAAATCCGAAATTAATTTTAATATTCGACAGTGGGACCCACGTCTGAAATCCCGAAAAAACTCGCGAAATTCGAACACCCATTCTACTACGAGTTCAACCATACAAAAGTTATCCAATTCCGATGTCAAATGTACTTTCAAATCTTAAATTTTTGTTTTTGGAATATTTTATAAATATCTGATTTTTTCACCTTAAATTCACGGATTCATTATGTAAATGAGTATAGAATCATGAAATATAATCAATATAGGATAAGGAACATTTACCCCAATGTTTTTCCGTAAAAATCGCCCAAGAATCGCCTTACCCGAGCTCAAAAATGGAAAATGGTTGAAAATCCAGAACTTAAGTTCAGTTTCTCGGATTTTTACCTTATGTGATCGCGTACAATGCTTCGCGATCGCGAAGCACATTTTTGGCTGCCCAGCTTTTTGCTCTTAACACCACGCGAATGCGATGCTTTGACTCACAGACTTACGCGATCACAAAGGTCCTCACGCGATTGCACTGAGTGAAGCGCATGGCTCAGCTTTAGCCTCTTTAACTCTACGCGAACGCGACCTTGGCCACGCGTTCATGAAGAACCACTCCACACCCCTACGCGATCGCGTCCTCAAATTTGCAAACGCGCAGAACAACTTTGGATGGCCTCTCAGATTGCCTTACGCGATCGCGAACGACCTCACGCGATCGCGAAGAGTAAAATTTCTGCAACAAAACACGAGAAATCTGCCATTTTCCTTATGTCCAAAATGGTCCGTTGAGCATCCGAAACTCACCAGAACCCTCGGGGCTCCAAACCAACCATGCACACAAGTCCTAAAATATCATACAAACTTGCTCGCGCGATCAAATCGCCAAAATAACACCTAGAACTATGAACTGAACACCAAATAGAACAAAATTTTCAAGGAAACTTTAAAACTTATATTTTTCCAACCGGACGTCCGAATCACGTCATGTCAGCTCCGTTTCTCACCAAATTCGGCAGACAAGTCATAAATATTATAGTGGACCTATACCGGGCTCCGGAGCCAAAATACAGACCCGGTGTCAATAAATCCAACATCAGTAAATTCTTAAAAGTTATTAAGCTTTCAAACTTTTAATATTTCTTCAAAATTCCATATCTCGGGCTAGGGACCTCGGAATTCGATTCCGGGAATACGCCCAAGTCCAAAATAATGATACGGACCTACCGGAATTGTCAAAACACTGATTCGAGTCTGTTTGCTCAAAATATTGACCAAAGTCAACTTAGTTGAGTTTTAAAGCTCTATTTCATATTTTAATCTATTTTTCACACAAAAACTTTCCGGAAATTATACGGACTGTGCACGCAAGTCGAGGAATACCAAATAGTACTTTTCAAGGTCTTAGAACACGGAGTTACTTATTAAATTTAAAGATGACACTTTGGGTCATCATAGTTATAACTTGTACATTTGGACTGATATGTCCGGTAATGTCCCTTCGAATGGAATTTGAGGCTCGATGAGCGGTGGAATGGACTTGTGATGCATACGATGTAACTGCGAGATGTGTTAAGACGATTTGAATGTGACGAGAAGTGTTTCTATGAAATGTAAAGGAAGGGCCATTGGGTGCTTGATTTTAGTTTTGATGTAACATACAGTCTCGAGTATTAATGTTTTGAAAGATCTTTCACGTTGTTAAATTTTAGGACAAATTAAATTCTCATGTATGGTTAGTGAGTTTGAACTCAAATAAACTAAGTGATTTCATAGTAAATGTGGTTGTGAAAAGGGTATAACAAGATGCCAATTTTAGGCTAAGCATGTGGGTTATCTCCTGCGGAGTAATCTGTAGGTGTGTTCCTTATAATATGAATGGAGAGTTTCTCTTCTGCCAGCAGGGCATATGTGATGAGATTTGAATTTGAATCTGGTTGAGAAAGTTGACTTGAGTGTTAAGAGAATAAATGCGAGCTTATCGGATGATTGAGGTATTTTATAGTTGGTGTTGCATGAGCTTGAGAAGAATTTTTGTTGTACTGATTGCGGTATTATGGCGGTAATAGAGTATGGATCTTATGAGTTAACGAGTGTTTAAAATTATGGCTTTGAGCCAAGTGGGGGAGTCTGCTATTGACAATTCAATTCATGGTTTTGTGTCAAATTTGTTTGTTTTGGTCAGAAGTATATTGTTTAGAGGTTGCGACCTATTTAAGGTGACTATTTTTTTAAAACTTAGTGGAGGCACTAGTTGCGTTAATTAATTGTGATTTTCTACCTGATGGGATCAAATGGAAGGCTTTCGGCAGATCGGATATGTATTCTACTTTTGACTCAAAATGATTATGAGGTTCTCGTATTTTCATATGATGGCATGATAGATGCGGTGTGTTGTGTGGGATTAAGGTTGGCATGTGCAAGGTCATAGTTTAGTTTTGAAAGGGAGGTCATAAATTCTTAGAGGACATGGACAATTTTCGATGTTTAGATGAATGTTATAACTATTTGGTATTGCATGAGTAGAGCATACATTTCAGAAGGCGCACTACGTTTTGAATTATGGATATTTCATAGGTATTGCGGTATTTTCTTGGTTGATCGACTGCTGATTTTAAGATGTTGCTATGTGGCACGAAAGAATGGGAGAAATATTCCTCGTGGGATGATTGTGTATGAAAGATGTGTTAGACATTCGGACGGTGGAGATGGAATCAGAAATAGTGATTCGTATGTTCTATGGATTTGGAAACTGGAGTTCTCAGGAGCAGATTGTTTCGTGGTTGTGGACTGTAAAGTTATGGCCAAAGCTAGCCAGATGATAATATGTATTATGACTCAATTATTTTGGATATTCAGAGGGTTATTTATCTATTTGTGGGTAACCAAAGTTGATTTAGGGGTCCATTGGTAGGCCCAATTAGGATGTATATTCTACACCAAGTCGGATTAGTTGGCTCCATACTGCAATTTTTGAGGGATGTGCCATTAGGTTGATGTTGAGCTTATTCTTGTTCTGGAATGATCGGTGAGTTACTCTTTTATGCTACGAGGAGTTGTGATTTATTGGTTATATGCACACATGATGCGGTTCTATTGGGGGCCTTATGGTGGAATTTGAACGAGATGAGCATTTGGGTATTGCATGATTGATTGCGTATTGGTTATGTTCTTTCAGGTTTTGTGTGGCATTGTATCATTTGCCTCTCTGTGGTTATTGATTTTGAGCGGGGTGGCTCAGGGGTATATAATATGGACCAACGTTTGGATGGGGTCACGCATTACAGCGAAGTTATGTTAAGGTATGAACCTTGTGTTAGAATCGGGTGATGATTCTACGGTGTGTGATGGATTTCAACATTTCGTTGTGGCGGTACTTGTTAATCTTGCGGGGCAGTTCTCTCATTTGAGTCATTTACATAACTGAGTACATTTGAATTGTTGCGTATTAGCGCACGGATGGCACGAGTTGTGGCTCTGAGTTATATTGATGTGGCATATCTGTGGGATAGTTGTGTTTAATAATATAAGGTCATTGGACCTAGAATGGGTACTATCAGGTTTGATTTCGGTATATTCGGGAGGATAATACTAAAAGTCGGCTTAGAAAGTAATTATGGTTCAGGTTGGGGCGAGATAGCTCCATGACTTGTTGATCTGATAAGGGGTTACGAGATTCTGCATGTTTATTTTTTTATCATTGGCAGTGTACGAAGGTTTCGGAATGAGGTTCTGTTGAATGCGGGGTTTTATACTAGTACTTGGTTGGTTTTGAGTAGTTACTGTGATTAGAAATGGTGCTACGAGTATGCGAGTTGTATAGTATGTAATGTGATTATATCTTGGATTATGGTTATGGCTGGATATAACTTGTTCGGGCTTATACAGTGTGTAGATGTGAGATTCGGGTCTTGAAAAGAATTCTGGATGTTAAAAATTTGGCTCCAAGGTTTATGGGCTAAGGTTAAATTATTGATTTTCAGTTATGTTGTGTGGTCAGGCCTATATAGAATAGGGTGACGGGAGACCATCCCCGGGTATGTGCGTGGTAAGGTGGAATAGAGATTTGAAGGTTAAGAACAACTTTTGGCACGTTCGAGGATGAACGTATGTTTAAGTGGGGGAGAATGTAACGACCCGACCGGTCGTTTTGAGTATCATAGCCCCGTTCCCCATTTACTGCTCAATTTATGCCTTACAGTTGATTTATAACTTATCGGGTTAGTTGGTTTGGGTCCGGAAGGATTTCGGAGTGAAATGAGATACTTACTCGCATAATTAAAATTTTAAGTTGAAAAAGTTGACTGGATATTTTCTTATGTGTAAATGACCTCGGAATTGAATTCCAATGATAAAAATAGCTCCGTTTGGTGATTTTGGACTTAGGAGCGTGTCCAAAAAATTATTTGGAGGTCCGTAGTAGAATTAGGCTTGAAATGCCGAAAGTTGATTTTTGGAAAGTTTGACCGGGGGTTGACTTTTTTGATATCGGGGTCAGAATTTAATTCTGAAAATTTTAATAGGTCCGTTATGTCAATTATGACTTTTGTGCAAAATTTGAAGTCATTCAGGATTGATTTGATGTGTTTCGGCACAAGATATAGAATTTGAAAGTTTAAAGTTCATAGATTTTGATTTGAGGTGCGATTCATCGTTTTGATGTTATTTGAGGTGATTTGAGGATTCGGCTAAGTTCGTATGATATTTTAGGACATGTTGGTGTATTTGGTTTAGGTCCCGGGGACCTCGGATAAGTTTCGGATGGTTAACGGGTTGAACTTTGGACTTAGAACTCTACCGGAATTTTTCTGATGCACCATCTGGTTTCCTTCATCGCATTCGTGAGTGGAGCCTCGCGTTCGCTAAGAGGAACTGAGAGGCTGGCAATATTTTCTCTTCACATTCGCAAAGAGAAGAACGCGTTCACGAAGGATGGATTGGGTGTGCATCGCGAACGCGAGAGGTGTTACGCGTTCGCGAAGAAGAGAGGAAGCAGCTGAGGACCCCAGGTTGAGGACCCCAGGGGGAACGAAGCATCGCGTTTGAGATTGGTTGAACGTGTTCGCGCAGAAGGCATTGAGGCAGAGGCACTTTGTGTTTCACGAACGCGAGGGTTATGTCGCGTTCGCGGAAGAGGAATTTGGACGGGAACCATTTTGTGATTCGCGAACGCGAGGCACTGACCGCATTCGCGAAGAAGAAAAGCCTGGGCAGTGAGTTTAAGTTCTGAAAATGGCCATTTTCCATTTTGATGGATTGGAGCTTGGGAAGAGGCAATTTTTGGGAGTTTTTCAAGAAAAACAACGTGGTAAGAGTTCTTAATTCAATATTGGTTAAATTATCCGAATCCATGGTTGTTTTTAACATTTAATTGGTGAATTAAGTTGAAAATTTGAGAAAACTCACTTGGTTTAATTTGGAGATTTGAAGGTCGAGTTGATGTCAGATTTGAGTAAAATTTGTATGGATGGACTCATGGTTGAATGGGCGTTCATATTTTATAACTTTTGTCGGATTCCGAGACGTGAGCCCCACGGGTGATTTTTGAGTGTAATTTCGGATTTTGTGAAAAAAAATTAGCATTTTGATATGGAATAAATTCCTATAATTTGGGTTGACTGAATCAAATTAATTGTGACTAAATTCGAGTCGTTCGGAAGTTGCTACGCGCAGAATGGAATTTCTGAAGCATTGTTTAGCTTGCTCGATATTGGATTCGGCTTGTTCGAGGTAAGTAACTCTTCTAATCTTGGAGTTGAGAGTATGAACCATGAATATACGTATTATGTGAATTGTTTGGAGGTGATATACATGCTAGGTGGCAGGCGTGTGGGCGTACACCATAGAAATTGTGACGTAATTGTTTCGTGGAATTTTGTAGTCAAATAATTTTGGCATTTTTCATGCAGTTTTATGTGTTAAAGAAATTGAACTGAGAATCATATTAAAAATCATGTTGAGGCTATGTGTCAGTATTATTGGGACCCACAAAGGTCATATTGCTGTGAATTATTTATTTTAAATTGAAAATTCATACGCAGTCATATTCATTTCATTGCATATCATATCTCAGTCTCTGTTGTTATTTATTGATACATCATATCATCATTTTTGGGCTGATTTTAATGACATTGTGAGCCCGATAGACTGGAGAGATTGATGATTAAGTGAGGCCGAGGGCCTAATTGTGAGGATAATTATGGGATGAAAGTAGGCCAGGCTGGCTTATTATAGCACGTGAGTTATCTATGCGGATCCAGATATTATTATAGCACGTAAGTTGTCCGTGCGGATCCAGATATTATTATAGTACGTGAGTTATTCGTGCAGCATGTGAGTTGTCCGTGCGGATCCAAATATTGATATTATAGCACGTGAGTTGTTCGTGCAACACGTGAGTTGTTCGTGCAGATTATAGCGCTTGGGTTGAAGGAGCCCCTCCGTAGTCTGTACACACCCCCCAGTGAGCGCAGGTACCTAGTGAGTGCGAGTGCCGAGTGCGAGTGCCAAGCGATTGAGAGTACTGAGTGATTGGGAGGACTAAGTGATTGGGAGGACTGAGTGACTGTGAGGACTGAGTGACAGGGAGGACTGAGTGAAATGATACTCTGAGAGTATGCATATGATTTTATCACCGAGTTGCATCGCATTGACATGCACACATGATATATATGCATATAGATTATTTTTCTCATGTTGTACAGTATCACATCATTCATGATTTTCCATACATGTTGACAGATGGGCATAGTGATGCATTTGTTTTTATACGGGTTATCTGGAAAGAAAACTAAACATCTCATTTATTATTGAAAGGATTTTGGAAAAATTATTGTTTTCAAACTTATTCATATTTTTGGCAGCTTCAGTAAATTATTTGGGTTTTAACTGATGTACTTGAAAGGAAGAACTATTTTTAGAAATCATGATTAACTGAGCATTTTATCTCTGAGTTAGTTCTTGTATTATTTGCTTTACGTTGTTATGGATTGTTGTGGATTATTGGTTTTGGACCCGACCTTGGTAAAAGCTCGTCATTATTTTCAACCTAATGTTAAGTTTGTTACTTATTGAGTACATGTGGTCGGTTGTACTCATACTACACTTCTGCACCTTGCGTGCAGATATTGGCTGTTGATGTTGCTGTATTCGATGGGAGCTGGATCTGAAGATGTACCTGCATTCCGGTTGTAGCTGCCTTTTGTTCATGGTACCTTAGATTTATAACAATCTGTTCATGTACATTTCAAACAGATGATGTATTATTTCATACTAATTTTGTAAATTCTATTCTTAGAAGCTCATGATTTGTACTGCCGGTTCTTGGGGAATGTATAAGGTTAAGATAATTATTTGCTTAAATTGCTTTATTAATCGATATTGGAATTGGTTAATAGTTAAGTGGCTTATCTAGCGGGTGGGTTAGGTGATATCACGACTAGTCGAATTTTTAGCTGTGACATAAATTTAATCATGAAACTATATAGTTAGATAGGATTCGTAGTTACCAAATCTCCTCGTAATTAAATCTCAATAGTAAGGATAATTAAAAAACAAACAAAAAAGCTAAGTGAAAATAAGAAGTGATATTATGTGGGGCAACGCATCCACTAAGTCACATGCCACCGAAATTTGATGCAAGTCAAAGGACAAATAAAAGACCTCATAATTTTGGAGCTTTCAGAAGTATCCAAACTGAAACTATGATAGTGATTTCAATTATCACAAACTACACTATTATCTCCGGTTTCAAAATAAAAAAATTTAGTTGTCTTTGAAATTATAAATATTAAGAAAATAATTAATTGACTATTCACTAATATTAGTAAAATAGTTAAATAACTCTTGTTCAGTGTTTATTTTTGTAGTAGCTGAAACTTTACACTTCAAAACGAAAGCTATCCAAATTTTCGGTGATGAAGACCGTATAATAAGGCTTTTTCTATAAATGTGTGTGCCTATATAATTCGGGGAAAAAAATTTAAATAAGGTAAAATTGTATAATTGAAATAGAACTCTAACTAAAGGAATAGAAAGCGCTCGAAATAAGAAATTCTCCTAAACCTTAAAGTTGTAGAATAAGTTAAAAGGACTCCTAAAAACCGAAAAGAATTGCAATTTTTGCCTTATGTGTGGTTTAAATATGTGTAGTTTAAATAGGAAAAGAATTCTACCCTCAGGTGATTTACAATTATATCCTCAAATTTATAAAAATATTTAAGGTTATAAAAGTCGATTAATATTTCGAGGATATTTTAGTTGTTCAACATTTAGCATAAATTATTCGTGCTTTTATAAAAATAAAAAATATATAGATAGATACTATGAACGTTGGTATTATTAGTGTTCACGAAGTATATGCCTAAGCATATAAATAATATGATTCAATACTATAGAGGACCACGATTTCATAGCAAATTCGAAAATATTAAACTTATGAAAAATACATATCTCAAGAGATTTAGACTCAACTTTCATCTAATTAGTCAATCTATAAATATTTAATACCCTTCTTATATATGTGTTGCTCTAGTGGTGAGCACCCTCCACTTCCAATTAAGAGATTGTGAGTTCGAGTTACCCCAAGAGCAAGGTGGGGAGTTCTTGGAGGGAGGGAGCCGAGGGTCTATCGGAAACAGCCTCTCTACCCCAGGGTAGAGGTAAGGTATGCGTACACACTACCCTCCCCAGACCCCACTAATGAAATTATACTGGGTTGTTGTTGTTATATATGGGTAAGACAATTTATTTTAAATAATTTCCTATGTGGTCCTAAGGCATAAACATGATAAGGATACAAGTTTTAGTATTTTCATAAAACGAGTAAATGCAGGTAGAGAATTTTTAGATATTGGTAAACTATCATACACAAATTTTATGTACCTCTCAATCGAACAGTACTCCTACAATGTTTTTGTACAATGAAGCAAATTGGATAAAGAACCATTAGAGCAAATCTACACCCATAAACATGATTAATATTTATTATTTTGAAACTTTCAATGATTTACTAATTTTATTTTATAACACAAATATATTTTTTTGAATATTATTTATGTTATTTTTAGAAAATTGATTCTCGTCAATACGGGATACATGTCCAACGTGTGTTCACTACGACTTGTTATAAAAAACATTTCTTAGAATTGACATATCTATCAGTGGCGATCTAGCATTATTGTTGTATTCATTTGAGCTCATAACTTTTAAGTTACGTTTAAATTTATCAATAACACAAAAAAGGTGATGTTCAGTGGTTGAATCTGAGTCCTGAACTCATAAAATTAAAATTTTGAATCTGCACTGAAAAATAAAAATTAAAACTTTGAGTCTGAACTGACAAATAAAAATTAAAATCTTGAATCTGAAGTTGCGCACTGTAGCACTTTCAGCCCGCATGATTGCACATGCCAAGGAACAGTTACTTGCTAGAACCCCCCCCCCCCCCCCGCCAAATGAAATTGAACATGTGCATTTATTCGCATTAGGTATACATAAAAGGGAAATTGTCATTGGGTGACAACATATAATAGGAATTGGCAAACTTTTAGCCTTAGATTACATGACATAGGCATCTTGTGATGACTCAAAAATGTCATCTTTAATTTAAATATTCATTTATATGTTTTATGAAGATGTTGGGAGCTTACCTGCTATGAGTTACGTATCACCTGAATAGTTGATGTTAATGTCGTTCATTTTCTAAAAATATATTGCTTATGAAGCCATTGTGAGTATTGTTTTCATGTTATGTTACGTTGATTGGATTATGTATGTGTTGTTAGGATTGGTTTCTGGGATTCTCTGGTCGGTGGATAGGCCCAGTTACAAAGGAAACTCTAACGAAATTTTTGGAAATTTTGGGAGTTAGTAAAATTCAGAAAATTAAAATGTGCGAAAGAAGATATAAGTTATGTTATGCGTTTGGGGGCGGACTCTACTTCTCATTCAAGGACTATTAACATGATCGACACCTATTGGATATGATAATAAGTGTACGAGGTATATTATAAGTGATATGGGATCTAAGGAAAATCATAATTCTAAGCCAAGTTGGAAAATTCCATAATAGACTAAAGTTCCAAATGAGTACGCACAAGACCAAACTATGGACGAGTATATATATATAAGGAGTTATGTGATGGACAACCTATCAAATGAAATATCTTCGAGTCTAGTTTCTAACGCATCAAACCATTCGTCATTTGGACACCCCTACAAGAAGTTATAACTAAATTACTAAACGCTGGCAGAATTTGTACTACCGCGCCGCCCCACGTGTCGCGCCTCTGGGAAATTCCAGAACGCTCTGAAATTTCATTTCCAGACACTTTTTATACAGTCGCCCCGCGACGCCCCACGCGCCGCGACTGTACAAAAAACGGGTTTTTATGACCCCCGAACCCCATTTCATTTAACTCGATTGGGGTTCATTTGAGGGCAATTTCTGGTATTTTAGAGAGAAGGGAGAGCGATTCTAGAGAGAGGAAAGGGGAGAACTAAAGATTTCACTACTCTTTCTTAAATCAAACCTTGAAATCACATCAAAGGGTTGCTAAGGCTTCAAAGAGGTAAGAATTATTTTCCTCAATTCTTCAATTTCGAAATCCAACTAGAAAACGATAATTAGTAAGATGATTCTTGGATGTGAGAGTATTAGTTATACATTCTTGTACCAATAAGGTTTGTGGGAAGATTGTTGGGTTCAAATGGGTAAAAATTAGGTTGAAAATGGTAGAAATCTTCAAAAACTTTAATTGAGGATTTGAAAGGCAATCCGATGTCGGAATTCGATAATTTTTCTATGGTTGAACTCGTATCGGAACGGGTGTTCGGATTTCGTGATTTTCCAAGATTTGAGACGCGGGTCCCACTGTCGATTTTTAAATTAAATTTAGGATTTTAATCCAAAAAATTAGTAAATTCACATGGAATTAATTCCTACGATTTGTATTGAGTATATTGAATTATTTATGACTAGATTTGAGGATTTCGGACACGAATTCGCGAGACAAAGATTTATTAGAATCTTAAATTTGGTTACAAAGCGAGGTAAGTATCGTGGTTAACCTTGACTTGAGGGAATAGAATCCTTAAATTATTTGTTATGTGAAATGCATGTGAACGACGTATAGGCGAGGTGACGAGTGTCTATACGTCGTCAAATTAATTGTTTGCACAATTACTTGAAAAATCATAAATCGTTTTAAATCATGAATTAATTATTATATTAATTATTTCTCTCATATTCTTTGCTCAATATCATGTCTTGAATCCATGCTACAATTGCTACATGCTTATTTGATTTATGTAACTTAATTGCCACTTGACATTTAGCATATTAATTATTAAAATGCTTATTACATCTTTAATTTCCACAATTAACTGCTACTTGTCATCACTTATTTCTAATAAATCATAATTATTGTATGCTTATTGTCTTATAATTTCATATTAATTATTGCATTTATTGGAGTAATTTCTTTTATAAGAATTGATAAATGAATATATTGGAGGAGCGGGTTGCACGCCGCAACGGAAATAAAAGTGAATATATTGGAGGAGCGGGTTGCACGCCGCAACAGAATTGAATATGAATATATTGTGGGATCGGGTTGTACGCGCAACGGAAACTGATTGAAATAATAATTGGTTATGACTGTCGAGTTGGCTATAACTGTTGAAAAGAGACACCGGTTTTATTTATATTATTATTGTTATTATTGTTATTGCGTACAGGTTAATGTATGTGACCTGCCTTATTCTCGTCACTACTTCGTTGAGGTTAGGCTCGGCACTTACTGGGTACATGGGATCGGTTGTACTCATACTACACTCTGCACTTTTTGTGGAGATACTGGAGTTGGTCCCAACGGTATATAGTAGATTTTCTCGGATTCGGCTATTCGCAGGAGACTTGAGGTATAGTTGCATGGCGTTCGCAGTTCTGAAGTCCCCTTCCACTTTATCATAGCTGTGTATTTCTTTCAGACATCTTTATTTTCATTCAGACCTTTATTTGTATTATTCTAGTAGCTCGTGCACTTGTGACACCAATTTTGGGATGATATTTAGACATCGCTATTATTATGGATTCTTCATTACATTTCAACATTTGTTTCTTTGTTATTAATTAATTTAAAATTGTTTTAAAATGGCTAATATTATTCTAATGTTGGCTTGCCTAGCAAGTAAAATGTTAGGCGCCATCACGGTCCCGGGGGTGGGAATTTTGGGTCGTGACACATCCCACAAAAATTGACATTATATAGCCAAATCCCTAAAAGAACCTACTTCCCTATATACCAAAACTAGGTCTATTTTCTACTAATTTAATGGGTACGTTCTCACACCATGCGAAAATCCCTACATAAAAAGCTTTGGGAGCCTGCATTTGGGGGAGTTGAGGCCACATTCACTACCATTGCAGTCTGGGTCCAACTGAGAGGTCTTCCCATTGAATTCTATTACATACATGACCCGTATTGATTTATGATGATTAACACATTAAGTGATAAATAAAAATGAGTATTAATCAATTATAATTTAATGATAATCCATATTTGTAAAAGTAGGTATTACGTATTTAATGGATTGATGTAAACAACATATGCATGTCCATTACCTCCATAATCCCTCTCTTTATCGCATCATGCAATACCTCATATGGTTTATTGGTTCAAATATGTCGTCTCGACATCATCCTTTCTTGATCTACTTTGACTACAACTCGATGGTGGTTCTTGCATGTCCTGTCTCTTTATGAGGGCTCTTTTCTTTATAGTAGTTTGCAGATTAATAGTATAACACCGGTTCGTTATTAGACCTAATTCAATCTCTATATAGTTCTTGAGGTATTTTCTTACAAAGTTTTGTTATAGCATCGAATTAATGGTTGATCAAGCAATCACCGACGGAAAATGTAATGACTCGACCGGTCGTTACATTTCCTAGATCCCCGTTCCTCTAAATAAGACTTCATGTACGTGTTTTTGTTGTTTTATGACTTGCAGGGATGGTTAGTTCAGGTTTGGAAGAGTTCAGATTAAAATCGGAATACTTAGTTCTTTATTATTGGCTTTAAAGGGATAAGTTTGACTTGGGTCAACATTTCTAGTAAATGACCTCGGAACCAAGATTTGACGGTCCCAGTAGGTTCGTATGATGATTTTGGACTTGGGCGTATATTCGGATCGGGTTTTGGATGACCCGGGAGCATTTCGACGCATAAAGTTGAAAGTTGGTGCATTGAAGGTTTTAAAGTTCTTTAAATTTGGTTTGGAGTAGGTTTTGGTATTTTCTAGGTCTATTTGGGATTCCCAGCATGGGAATAGTTCCGTATGGTGATTTTAGACTTGCACGCAAAATTTGGGGTCATTCCGAGTAGTTAAAGTATGAATCGGCGCGCTCGGAGTAAGTTGGAAGAATTTAAAGTTTATAAGTTGATTCTATTGGTTTTTGGTTGCGATTCTTAGTTTAATGTTGTTTTACGCATTCCGAGAGTGTGAGCGAGTCCGTTATATGTTTACAAACTTGTTGGTATGTTTGGACGAAGCCTCAGGGGCCTCGGGTGCTACTCGAACATTGCACGGATCGAGTTAGAGTTCAAAAGGGGTTGTTGTTGCTCAAGAGTTCCTGCACCTGCGAGCTTTTACCCGCAGGTGCGACCACTTAGTCGCAGAAGAGGCTTTGGGCATTTGGCCAGTGGTCCACAGAAGCAGAGAAGCATACGCAGAAGCGGCCTCGCTCTGCGATGAGGAGTCTGCATGTGCGAGGAGGCCGCAGATGCGCTCCACCCTTCGCAGAAGCGGAGCCAGCCAGCCTGGGCTAGGACAGCCCCTGCGATGGCTTTTTCGCAGGTGGGCGCCGTAGATGCGGCCCCAGGTCCGCAAAAGCGAAAATACTGGAGGAAGTAAGGTCCTTTTAATACGGGACTTAGGCCATTTTGGATTTATTTATTGCATTCCTTGGGCGATTTTGGATCTCTTAGAGAGAGGGTTTCACCTAGCTATTGGAGGTAAGTAATGTCTATCCAATGTAAGTTAAATACATAGATTATGGGTAGATTTTAACATGTAAAATTGTGAAAATTTTGGGTTTAGATGAAAACCCTAGGTTTTGATAAAAATGGGATTTAACCACGAAAATGGTTATGGGATTAAGTGAAAATTATATATTTGAGTTCGTGAGGTTATGGGTAACGACTTTCTTCGAAAATTTTCGGAATTCAGACACGTGGGCTCGGGGTGAATTTTGAAGAATCTTCCAATTTGGATTGTGTAATTACTCTAATAGTTAAATTATAAACTTTGGAACATGTATTGATTAATTTATACAGCATTTGACTAGTTTCGGATTTTTCGGCACTGAGTTGAGGCTTTAGAGTGAATTTGAGCCCGGAAAGCGAGCTTTGAGACAAGGTAAGTCTCTTGCCTAACCTTGTAAGAGGGAATTTACCCCATAGGTAATTTAAATTGCTATTTGTCTCTAATTGTGGGGGCTATGTTCGCACGAGACGACGACAGTCCGCGCTACTAATTATGCTTATGTACGGGTAGTTTAGGACCTGAATCATGAAGTACTTGTAATGTTTGCACCCTAATTGTTAATTAAAGTGCCTAAATCATATTAGAACTTGATAGAGGAATTGTCAAAGACCGAATTTTACTTACTTGAGTTTTGGAGGGTTACTTGACCGTTAATGAAAATTGTGCTTCTTTGTGTATTAGCCTTGTAACACCTTTTAAACTGAATGTTTATAAAATATCTTCTCTTCTTGTGGAGCGGGCCGAATGCCTCGGCAGTAGATAGATGCATCTATGGTTCGTGTCGCACGACCCTCGGCAGTGTACGCATTATTCTGGATCGGGTCGTACGACCTCGGCATAATCGTGGTTCAAAATACTCGGAGTTTAATTATATTTGATATTATTTTATGGATTGAGAGTTTAAAATTATATATGACAGAAACTGGCTTGGGATTTACCATTTGTGAAAGAATTATTTATTTCCTGCTTGTTATTGAGATATTATTATTATTTACATAAACCATGATCATTTAGAATTTCTATATTTTTATTGTTAGCCCATAGTAAGTGTCGATATCGATCCCTCATCACTACTTCTTCGAGATTAGACTATATACTTACTGGGTACATATTATTTATGTACTCACACTGCACTTCTGCACTAACCGTGCAGGATCTGAGGTAGGTGCATATGGCAGTCATACCGATGCGCACCCCTATTACCTTAAGGCCTAGTGGTGAGCTGCTTTCTAAGAAGACCCGCAGCATCTAGAGTCTCTTTTTTGCACTTATTTTTGTCTATTTTAATTTCAGACAGTAGTTAGATATTTGTATAATCTACTAGTTTCTCATACACTCGTGACACTAGGTCTTGGCATACATACTAGTAGATTTTATGGTTTTGGAGTATTCATATCACAATGATTGCACTCGGTTGCTTTTGTTTTATTTATCAAATTTTCTACTTCTTAATCTCTTAATAAATGCAATTTAATTACTTGGAAATTTATTAAAAAGAGTAATCACGTAGTTAGTTCACCGTTGTCTTGCCTAGCGGCGACGTAGGGTGCCATCACGACCTATAGGAAAAATTAGGTCATGAAAACATGGTATCAGTGCACTAGGTTCACGTAGCTTTCACAAGTTATGAGCAGGCCTAATAGAGTCTTGCGGATCGGTGCGGAGACGTCCGTACTTATCTTCGAGAGGCTATAGGGTGTTAGGTAACTACTCTTTCTTCATCTCCTATCATGTAGTTGATGTTGTTATAAGTATCTTTCTCTTATTCCCTCACATATGGTGAGAACGCGCACGGCAGATGTACCCAATCATGGAAGGGATGCTCCCCCTGTTGCTAGAGGCCTAGGCAGGGGCCGAGGGAGGGCTCCAGCTCGTGGTAAAGGACAAAGACGTCTTAGAGTTCAGTTATACCACAAGTGGATCCAGTAGAGGATCCTATTATTGAGAAACAGGGCGAGGTGCCTGCAGTAGAGCCATCCCCGGTGGATTTCATGTCTGCATCGGGATTCCAGGAGGTCATGGGCTGTATGTTGCGGTTCATGGATTCTATGACTCAAGGCTGGTTTATTTCCAGCAGACCCCTCCACATCTCAGGCGGGAAGGGGAGCACAGACCCCGCCACATATCAGGAGGTAAGGGGAGCACAGACCCCTACCGCTCAGGCTCCAGGGCATGCAACAACCGTATATCAGATCTCGGGCGCACTACCCCTGGGTGGGGCCCAGCCAGTTGCAGTAGCTATATCTGAGCCCAGACGAGCTGCGGTCGGCGAGCCGCAGAAGCTATTGGATAGATGGACCAGACTACATCCTCCTGTCTTTGGAGGTGAGCGACATGAGGACCCCCAAGACTTTATTGATCAGTGCAGGGACAGACTGCACAACATGAGAATATTGGAGTCCCACGGGGTGGATTTTACTCCTTTTCAGCTGGAGGGCAGTGCACGTATGTTGTGGCAGTCATATCTAGTCGGCAGATATTAAAACATAGGATTTCGGAGTGAAATGAGACAGTTACTCGCATAATTAAAAATTTAAGTTGGAAAAGTTGACTGGATATTCACTTATGTGTAAACGACCTCGGAATTGAATTTTGATAATTTAAATAGCTCCGTTTGGTGATTTTGGACTTAGGAGCGTATCAGGAAAATTATTTGGAAGTCCGTAGTAGAATTAGACTTGAAATACCGAAAGTTGAATTTTTGGGAAGTTTGACCGGGGGATTGACTTTTTGATATCGAGGTCGCAATTCGATTCTGGAAATTTTAATAGATCTGTTATGTCAATTATGACTTGTGTGCAAAATTTGAAGTCATTCCAGATTGATTTGTTGTGTTTCGGCACAAGATATAGAATTTGAAGGTTTAAAGTTCATAGATTTTGATTTGAGGTGCGATTCATTGTTTTGATGTTATTTGAGGTAATTTGAGTTTTCGACTAAGTTCGTATGATATTTTAGGACCTGTTGGTGTATTTGGTTGAGGTTCCGGGGGTGGGTAAGTTTTGGATGGTTAACGGGTTGGATTTTGGACTTGGAACTCTGTCGGAATTTTTTTGATGCACTATCTGGTTTCCTTCATCGCGTTCGTGAAGAGGAACTGAGAGGCTGACAATATTTGCTCTTCGCAATCACGAAGAGAAGAACGCGTTCACGAAGGGTGGACTTGGTGAGCATCGCGAACGCGAGAGGTGTTACGCGTTCGCGAAGAAGAGAGGAAGTAGCTGAGGACCCCAGGCAATTTTTCTATGTGTTCGCGTAGGGGGTGTCGCGTTCGCGTAGTGAGGGGAAATGAAGAATCGCGTTCACGATTGGTTGAACGCATTCGCGTTGAAGGCATTGAGGCAGAGGCACTTTGTGCTTCACAAACGCGAGTGTTATGTCGCGCTCGCGTTCGTGTTCCCATTTTCCATTTTGGCGGATTGGAGCTCGGGAAGAGGCGATTTTCGGGAGGTTTTCAAGGAAAATAATGGGGTAAGTGTTCTTAACTCAATATTTGTTAAATTACCTGAATCCATGGTTGTTTTTAACATTTAATTGGTGAATTAAATTGAAAAATTATGAAAACCCTCTTGGTTTAATTTGGAGTTTTAAGGGTCGAGTTGATGTCGGATTTGAGTAAACTTTGTATGGTTGGACTCGTGGTTGAATGGACGTTCATATTTTGTAACTTTTGTTCGGTTCCGAGACATGGTCCCCACGAGCGATTTTTGAGTGTAATTTCGGATTTTGTGAAAAAAATTAGTATTTTAATATGGAATAAATTCCTATAATTTGGGTTGACTGAATCAAATTAATTGTGACTAGATTCGAGCCGTTCAAAAGTTGTTACGCGCAGAATAGAATTTTTGGAGCATTTTTTAGCTTGCTCGACATTGGATTCAGCTTGTTCGAGGTAAGTAACTCTTCTAATATTGGAGCTGAGGCTATGAACCCTGAATATACGTATTATGTGAATTGTTTGGAGGTGACACACATGCTAGCTGTAATGGCCCAACCGGTCGTTTTAACTTTTAGAACCCCGTTCCCCTAAATAAAACTTTTCGTATGTTCTTTAAATGATTTATGACTTGCGGGGATGGTTAGTTCGGGATTTGAAAGTGTTTGGGTTGAAATCGGAACACTTGGTTCCTTAAGTTGGCTTTAAAAGACCAAGTTTGACTTTGGTCAATATTTTGAGCAAACAAACTCGGATCAGTATTTTGACAGTTTCGGTAGGTCCGTATCGTGATTTGGGACTTGGGCGTATGCCGGGAATCAAATTCCGAGGTCCCTAGCCCGAGATATGGAATTTTGATGAAAAATTAAAAGTTTAAGTTTAAATAGTGACCGGATGTCGAATTATGTGCAAACGACCCTGGAACAGAATTTTGATGATTCCATCAGCTCTGTATGTTGATTTTGGACTTAGGAGCGTGATCGGAATTTTATTTGGAAGTCCGTAGTGAAATTAGGCTTGAAATGGCTAAAATAAGAATTTAAAATTTGGAAGTTTGACCGGGGAGTTGACTTTTTGATATCGGGGTCGAAATCCAATTCTGAAAATTTTTACATCTCCGTTATGTCATTTATGACTTGTGTGCAAAATGTGAGGTCTATCGGACTTGATTTGATAGGTTCCGGCATCGAATGTAGAAGTTGAAAATTCTTAGTTTCATTAAGCTTGAATTGGGGTATGATTCGTGGTTTTAGCATTGTTTGATGTGATTTAGAGGTTCGACTAAATTCGTATAATATTTTAGGACTTGTTGGTATATTTGGTTGAGGTCCCGAGGGCCTCGGGTGAGTTTCGGATGGTTAACGGATCAAATATTGGACTTAACAGCTGCTGCAATTATTCTCTTCTGCTAGAAATTTTGGGTTGTGATCGAGCCCAAGATCGAGCACAAGATCGAGGCCCAAAATCGAGGCCCAAGATCGAGCTTCCAAGATCGAGCTCCCGAGATCGAGCTCCCTTGATCGAGCTCCCAAGATCGAGCACCCCTGATCGAGCTCCCAAAATCGAGCTCCCCTGATCGAGCTCCTAAGATCGAGCACCCCTGATCGAGCTCCCTGATCTGACTGGACAAATCTATAAGTTATAAAAACAGAGGCATTCGACCCTTTTGCCATTTTTGACAAACTTGAGCTTCAACAGAGGCGGCTTTTGACAGATTTTCAAGGAAAGACATTTGAGGTAAGTTATTCCAACTCAGATTTGGTCTATATACACAAATATATCATTGTTTTCACCATTTAATTAGTGTTTTGAGATTGAAATTTGAAAAAATTGAAAAATCTCATAGAAACGAATTTTTGAGATTTCGGTATCGATTCAGAGTCGGATTTGAGTGAAACTGGTATGGTTGGACTCGTAGTTGAATGAGTTTTCGGATTTCATAACTTTCGCCGGATTCCGAGATGTGGGCCCCACAGACGAAATTTAATTAATTTCGGGATATTTCTTGAAAATGTAGTTTTTTTTTAGAATTGATTCCTATAAATTTTAGTGATTGTATCAAATTATTTATGGTTAGATTCGAGCCAATCAAAGTTGGATAATCGAGGAAAGGGCCTTCTAGTGAATTAAATTGGAGCAAATTGAGGTAAGTCTCTTGTCTAATCTTGTGAGGGAGGAAATTTACCCCATAGATGATTAAATTAAATAATTATTGCTAATTGTGGGGGCTACGTATGCACGAGGTGATAAGAGTCCATGCGTAGCTTCTATTAATGCTAAAGTTCGGGTAGTTTAGGACTCAAAACATGAATTACTTGTGTAAATTGTATTCTTTATTAATTAAAATATTTGATGTATATATTGTGAATTGTTATGAAAGGTAGAAAATTATGAAATTTTCATATGCTTATTTTTTTTTTAGATTAATTAATTGTTGAAATAAATTGTTATCCTCTCGAACAAAATTTTACAATAAATACTCTTATTCCGGAGGTACATAAGAAAATGTCCTCCTTTCTTGTGGATCGGGCCGAACGCCTCGGCAGGATAGATGCATCTATGGATCGTGCCGCACGTCCCTTGGCAGTGTACACGAAACTCTGGATCGGGCCGTACGAACTCGGCAGAAATCGTGCTAAATAATAATAATAATTACACGGTACTTGGACAATTTATTACAACTTGTAAAGCTATTTGATAGATTGGAAATTTATTGAAATTGAATTGCAGCTTGTAAAGCTATTTCATAAATTGGAAGTTTTATCTGAATTAAAGAAATTTAATTAATATATTGAGAATTATTAGAATTGAAGGAATTTAATTACTTTTGTTGGTTCAATAAAATTATTGTTAACTCTGTGAATCACGTTGATATAAATATTTCTATTTTTATGATTATTTTATAGTCGGCCATCTCGACTCTACCTCTTTGAGATTAGGCTTGATACTTATTGGGTACACGTTATTTTCGTACTCATACTGCACTTGCTGCATATATTATTGTGCAAGTTCATATATGTATAGAGGCCTTGTTGGCGTAGAGGTGTGGTTAATAATTGTGGGGACATAGGTGAGTTGCATTCTATATTATGATCCGCAGCTAACAGAATCTCCTTTAGAGTTATTATATTTTCCTGTCTAATTTATATTCTGGACAGATGCTGTATTTTATTTTAATTCCCTAGTAAATGCTCATGCTCTTGTGACACCGGGTTTTGGGAATAGTTGTGAATTGTTTAGAAATTTAGTTGCTAAAAATATTTATCATTTACTCTATGAGTTTTATCTTTACTATTTCATTGAATAATTTTTTTTTATTTCAAAAATACTAAAATGGGTAATTAAGTTAATTGATTATGGTTGGCTTGCCTGACAGTGGTGTCCGGCGCCATTATGACCTTTTTGGATTTTGGGTCGTGACACTAGGTGACGGGAGTGTGGGCATACACCATAGAAATTGTGACGAAATTATTTCGTGGAATTTTGTAGGCAAATAATCTTGGCATTTTCCATGCAGTTTTATGTGTTAAAGAAATTGAGCTGAGAATCATATTAAAAATCATGTTGAGGCTATGTGCCAGTATTATTAGGACCCGCATAGGTCATATTGCTGTGAATTATTTTTTTAAATTAAAAATTTATATTCAGTCATATTCATTTCATTGCATATTATATCGAGTCTCTATTGTTATTTATTGATACATCATATCATCATTTTTGGGCTTATTTTCATAACATTGTGAACCCGAGAAACTGGAGAGATTGATAACTGAGTGAGCCCGAGGGCCTGATTGTGAGGATAATTATGAGATCGGATTGTACGCCGCAGCAGGCCAGATTTGCTTATTATAGCACCTGAGTTGTCCGTGCGGATCCAGATATTATTATAGCACGTGAGTTGTCCGTGCGGATCCAGAGATTGATATTATAGCACGTAAGTTGTTCGTGCAGCACGTGAGTTGTCCATGTAGATTATAGCTCTTGGGATGAAGGAGCCCCTCCGGAGTCTATACACACCCCCAGTGAGCGCAAGTACCTACTGAGTGCGAGTGCCGAGCGATTGGGAGGACTGAGTGATTGGGAAGACTGAGTGACTGGGAGGACTGAGTGACTGGGAGGACTGAGTGAAATGATACTCTGAGAGTATGCATATGATTTTATCACTGAGGTGCATCGCATTGACATGCACACATGAAATACATGCATAGAGATGTATTTTCCTCATGTTGTACAGTATCACATCATTCATGATTTCTCACACATGTTGATAGATGGGCATAGTGATGCATTTGTTTTTATTCGGGTTATCTGGAAAGAAAATTAAACATCTCATTTATTATTGAAAGGATTTTGGGAAAATTATTGTTTTCAAACTTATTCATATTTTTGGCAGTTTCGGTAAACTAATTGGGTTTTCACTGATGTACTTGAAAGGAGGAACTATTTTTAGAAATCATGATCTAGCTGAGCATTTTATCTCTGAGTTACTTCTTGTATTATTTGCTTTACGTTGTTATGGACTGTTGTGGACTATTGGTTTTGGACCTAACCTTGGTAAAAGCTCGTCACTACTTTCAACCTAAGGTTAGGTTTGTTACTTATTGAGTACATAGGATCGGTTGTACTCATACTACACTTCAGCACCTTGCGTGCAGATGTTGGCTGCTAATGTTGTTGTGTTCGATGGGAGCTGGATATGAAGATGTACCTGCATTCCGATTGTAGCTGCCTCTTGTTCATGGTAGCCTTAGATTTTTAACAATCTGTTCATGTACATTTCGAACAGATGATGTATTATTCCATACCAATTTTGTAAATTCTATTCTTAGAAGCTCATGATTTGTACTACGAGTTCTTGGGGACTGTATAAGGTTAAGATAATTATTTACTCAAATTGCTTTATTAATCGTTATTGGAATTGGTTAGTGGTTAAGTGGCTTACCTATCGTGTGGGTTAGGTGCCATCACGACTAGTCGAATTTTGAGTCGTGACAAGGTGCTATCAGAGCTCTAGGTTCATAGGTTCTATGAGTCATGAGAAAATGTCTAGTATAGTCTTGCGGATCGGTATGATGACGTCCATACTTATCTTCGAGAGGCCACGGGGCATTTAGGATATATACTTCCCATATTTCTTTCCTTATCGTGCTGAATTGATTCAGCTTGAAATATAACTATTTGAATTCCTTCCACGCATTCGTATGCGCACATGAGCGCTCGGTATCAGCCGTGCATCATCGGCTTCTGATTCTATGAACGAGGCTCAAGATGTGTATTATGTGTTTTGGTGATGAGCTAGACTGGAGGACTTGAGGCCATGGTTATACTGCAGATTAAGCTCGGTAGCTTCAGTTATTATCACGGCCTATAATTCCCACCTTCGGTACCGTGATGGCACCTAATATTTTACTTGCTAGTCAAGCCAACGTTAGAATAATATTATCTATTTTAAAACAATTTTTAAATTTATTAATAACAAAGAAACAAATGCGGAAATAAGGTCTGAAATGTAGTGAATAATCCATAAAAATAACGGTGTCTAAATACCATCCCAGAATTGGTGTCACAAGTGCACGAGCTTCTAGAATAATACAAATAAAGGTCTGAATAAAATGAAGCTGTCTGAAAACACATACACAGCTAAAGTAAAGTAGACGGGGACTTCAGAATTGCGGACGTCGTGCAGTTATACCTCAAGTCTCCTTTGGTAGCTGAAATCCGAGCAAGTCTGTGGTACTCCACTGGGACCAACTCCGAAATCTACACAAGAAGTACAGAGTGTAGTATCAGTACAACCGACCCCATGTACTGGTAAGTGTTGAGCCTAACCTCGACGAAATAGTGACGAGGCTAAGGCAGGTCACTTACATTAACCTGTACGCAATAATAGTAATAACCACAATAATATAATTAAATCAGGTAACTCATTTCTAATAGTTGAAGCCAACTCAGCAGTCATAACCAATTATTCTTTCAACCAATTTTCGTTGCAGCGTGCAACCCGTTCCCACAATATATTCATTTTCAACCCTCCAATATATTTATTTTAGTCAAGTATATATATAGACTTTTAAATAAGTCTGTTGCAGCGTGCAATATGATCCCCTAATATAGATTTTTAAATAAGTCTGTTGCGGCGTGCAATCCGATCTCCCAATATAGATTTTTAAATAAGTCTGTTGCGGCGTGCAATCCGATCCCCCAGTATACATATATTTACTTTTATTTCTGTTGCGGCATGCAACCCTTTCCCCTAATATAACTTTAAACAACTCATAAATATAATAAATATTACTCCAATAATTACCAAGTCCATTGAGAAACTATTAAGCATCAAGGTATACAATAATTATTATTTATTTATGAACAAACAATGGCAATTAGCTATTAATTGTGAAAATCGTGGAGAAAATAAGTAATTTAATATTTAATGTGCTAAATGTCAACTAACAATTAAGACACATAATTCAACTAGCATGTAGCAATTATTGTAGAAATTTCAGAATTTATATTTGACAAAGAATATGAGAGAAATAATTATTATAACAATTAATTCGTATATTAAAGCAAATTTAGGATTTTCAAATAATTGTGCAAACAATTAATTTGACGACGTATAGACACTCGTCACCTTGCCTATATGTCGATCACATGCATTTCACATAACAAATAATTTAAGGGTTTCAT
The DNA here is from genome assembly GCF_000715075.1 of Nicotiana tabacum. Taxonomy (NCBI): domain Eukaryota; kingdom Viridiplantae; phylum Streptophyta; class Magnoliopsida; order Solanales; family Solanaceae; genus Nicotiana; species Nicotiana tabacum. The sequence goes on from NC_134091.1 coordinate 125,194,795, forward strand.
TCCCTCAAGTCAAGGTTAACCACGACACTTACCTCGCTTTGCAAATTCCAATAAATTATTCGACCACAGCTTTTCCTTTTGAATTTATCTCCAAAAGCGTCAAATCTATTCATAAACAATTTGATATACTCAATACGAATCATAGGAATTAATTCCATATGAATTTACTAATTTTCCGGATAAAAATCCGAAATTAATTTTAATATTCGACAGTGGGACCCACGTCTGAAATCCCGAAAAAACTCGCGAAATTCGAACACCCATTCTACTACGAGTTCAACCATACAAAAGTTATCCAATTCCGATGTCAAATGTACTTTCAAATCTTAAATTTTTGTTTTTGGAATATTTTATAAATATCTGATTTTTTCACCTTAAATTCACGGATTCATTATGTAAATGAGTATAGAATCATGAAATATAATCAATATAGGATAAGGAACATTTACCCCAATATTTTTCCGTAAAAATCGCCCAAGAATCGCCTTACCCGAGCTCAAAAATGGAAAATGGTTGAAAATCCAGAACTTAAGTTCAGTTTCTCGGATTTTTACCTTATGTGATCGCGTACAATGCTTTGCGATCGCGAAGCACATTTTTGGCTGCCCAGCTTTTTGCTCTTAACACCACGCGAATGCGATGCTTTGACTCACAGACTTACGCGATCACAAAGGTCCTCACGCGATTGCACTGAGTGAAGCGCATGGCTCAGCTTTAGCCTCTTTAACTCTACGCGAACGCGACCTTGGCCACGCGTTCATGAAGAACCACTCCACACCCCTACGCGATCGCGTCCTCAAATTTGCAAACGCGCAGAACAACTTTGGATGGCCTCTCAGATTGCCTTACGCGATCGCGAACGACCTCACGCGATCGCGAAGAGTAAAATTTCTGCAACAAAACACGAGAAATCTGCCATTTTCCTTATGTCCAAAATGGTCCGTTGAGCATCCGAAACTCACCAGAACCCTCGGGGCTCCAAACCAACCATGCACACAAGTCCTAAAACATCATACAAACTTGCTCGCGCGATCAAATCGCCAAAATAACACCTAGAACTATGAACTGAACACCAAATAGAACAAAATTTTCAAGGAAACTTTAAAACTTATATTTTTCCAACCGGACGTCCGAATCACGTCATGTCAGCTCCGTTTCTCACCAAATTCGGCAGACAAGTCATAAATATTATAGTGCACCTATACCGGGCTCCGGAGCCAAAATACAGACCCGGTGTCAATAAATCCAACATCAGTAAATTCTTAAAAGTTATTAAGCTTTCAAACTTTTAATATTTCTTCAAAATTCCATATCTCGGGCTAGGGACCTCGGAATTCGATTCCGGGAATACGCCCAAGTCCAAAATAATGATACGGACCTACCGGAATTGTCAAAACACTGATTCGAGTCTGTTTGCTCAAAATATTGACCAAAGTCAACTTAGTTGAGTTTTAAAGCTCTATTTCATATTTTAATCTATTTTTCACACAAAAACTTTCCGGAAATTATACGGACTGTGCACGCAAGTCGAGGAATACCAAATAGTACTTTTCAAGGTCTTAGAACACGGAGTTACTTATTAAATTTAAAGATGACACTTTGGGTCATCATAGTTATAACTTGTACATTTGGACTGATATGTCCGGTAATGTCCCTTCGAATGGAATTTGAGGCTCGATGAGCGGTGGAATGGACTTGTGATGCATACGATGTAACTGCGAGATGTGTTAAGACGATTTGAATGTGACGAGAAGTGTTTCTATGAAATGTAAAGGAAGGGCCATTGGGTGCTTGATTTTAGTTTTGATGTAACATACAGTCTCGAGTATTAATGTTTTGAAAGATCTTTCACGTTGTTAAATTTTAGGACAAATTAAATTCTCATGTATGGTTAGTGAGTTTGAACTCAAATAAACTAAGTGATTTCATAGTAAATGTGGTTGTGAAAAGGGTATAACAAGATGCCAATTTTAGGCTAAGCATGTGGGTTATCTCCTGCGGAGTAATCTGTAGGTGTGTTCCTTATAATATGAATGGAGAGTTTCTCTTCTGCCAGCAGGGCATATGTGATGAGATTTGAATTTGAATCTGGTTGAGAAAGTTGACTTGAGTGTTAAGAGAATAAATGCGAGCTTATCGGATGATTGAGGTATTTTATGGTTGGTGTTGCATGAGCTTGAGAAGAATTTTTGTTGTACTGATTGCGGTATTATGGCGGTAATAGAGTATGGATCTTATGAGTTAACGAGTGTTTAAAATTATGGCTTTGAGCCAAGTGGGGGAGTCTGCTATTGACAATTCAATTCATGGTTTTGTGTCAAATTTGTTTGTTTTGGTCAGAAGTATATTGTTTAGAGGTTGCGACCTATTTAAGGTGACTATTTTTTTAAAACTTAGTGGAGGCACTAGTTGCGTTAATTAATTGTGATTTTCTACCTGATGGGATCAAATGGAAGGCTTTCGGCAGATCGGATATGTATTCTACTTTTGACTCAAAATGATTATGAGGTTCTCGTATTTTCATATGATGGCATGATAGATGCGGTGTGTTGTGTGGGATTAAGGTTGGCATGTGCAAGGTCATAGTTTAGTTTTGAAAGGGAGGTCATAAATTCTTAGAGGACATGGACAATTTTCGATGTTTAGATGAATGTTATAACTATATGGTATTGCATGAGTAGAGCATACATTTCAGAAGGCGCACTACGTTTTGAATTATGGATATTTCATAGGTATTGCGGTATTTTCTTGGTTGATCGACTGCTGATTTTAAGATGTTGCTATGTGGCACGAAAGAATGGGAGAAATATTCCTCGTGGGATGATTGTGTATGAAAGATGTGTTAGACATTCGGACGGTGGAGATGGAATCAGAAATAGTGATTCGTATGTTCTATGGATTTGGAAACTGGAGTTCTCAGGAGCAGATTGTTTCGTGGTTGTGGACTGTAAAGTTATGGCCAAAGCTAGCCAGATGATAATATGTATTATGACTCAATTATTTTGGATATTCAGAGGGTTATTTATCTATTTGTGGGTAACCAAAGTTGATTTAGGGGTCCATTGGTAGGCCCAATTAGGATGTATATTCTACACCAAGTCGGATTAGTTGGCTCCATACTGCTATTTTTGAGGGATGTGCCATTAGGTTGATGTTGAGCTTATTCTTGTTCTGGAATGATCGGTGAGTTACTCTTTTATGCTACGAGGAGTTGTGATTTATTGGTTATATGCACACATGATGCGGTTCTATTGGGGGCCTTATGGTGGAATTTGAACGAGATGAGCATTTGGGTATTGCATGATTGATTGCGTATTGGTTATGTTCTTTCAGGTTTTGTGTGGCATTGTATCATTTGCCTCTCTGTGGTTATTGATTTTGAGCGGGGTGGCTCAGGTTATATAATATGGACCAACGTTTGGATGGGGTCACGCATTACAGCGAAGTTATGTTAAGGTATGAACCTTGTGTTAGAATCGGGTGATGATTCTACGGTGTGTGATGGATTTCAACATTTCGTTGTGGCGGTACTTGTTAATCTTGCGGGGCAGTTCTCTCATTTGAGTCATTTACATAACTGAGTACATTTGAATTGTTGCGTATTAGCGCACGGATGGCACGAGTTGTGGCTCTGAGTTATATTGATGTGGCATATCTGTGGGATAGTTGTGTTTAATAATATAAGGTCATTGGACCTAGAATGGGTACTATCAGGTTTGATTTCGGTATATTCGGGAGGATAATACTAAAAGTCGGCTTAGAAAGTAATTATGGTTCAGGTTGGGGCGAGATAGCTCCATGACTTGTTGATCTGATAAGGGGTTACGAGATTCTGCATGTTTATTTTTTTATCATTGGCAGTGTACGAAGGTTTCGGAATGAGGTTCTGTTGAATGCGGGGTTTTATACTAGTACTTGGTTGGTTTTGAGTAGTTACTGTGATTAGAAATGGTGCTACGAGTATGCGAGTTGTATAGTATGTAATGTGATTATATCTTGGATTATGGTTATGGCTGGATATAACTTGTTCGGGCTTATACAGTGTGTAGATGTGAGATTCGGGTCTTGAAAAGAATTCTGGATGTTAAAAATTTGGCTCCAAGGTTTATGGGCTATGGTTAAATTATTGATTTTCAGTTATGTTGTGTGGTCAGGCCTATATAGAATAGGGTGACGGGAGACCATCCCCGGGTATGTGCGTGGTAAGGTGGAATAGAGATTTGAAGGTTAAGAACAACTTTTGGCACGTTCGAGGATGAACGTATGTTTAAGTGGGGGAGAATGTAACGACCCGACCGGTCGTTTTGAGTATCATAGCCCCGTTCCCCATTTACTGCTCAATTTATGCCTTACAGTTGATTTATAACTTATCGGGTTAGTTGGTTTGGGTCCGGAAGGATTTCGGAGTGAAATGAGATACTTACTCGCATAATTAAAATTTTAAGTTGAAAAAGTTGACTGGATATTTTCTTATGTGTAAATGACCTCGGAATTGAATTCCAATGATAAAAATAGCTCCGTTTGGTGATTTTGGACTTAGGAGCGTGTCCAAAAAATTATTTGGAGGTCCGTAGTAGAATTAGGCTTGAAATGCCGAAAGTTGATTTTTGGAAAGTTTGACCGGGGGTTGACTTTTTTGATATCGGGGTCGGAATTTAATTCTGAAAATTTTAATAGGTCCGTTATGTCAATTATGACTTTTGTACAAAATTTGAAGTCATTCAGGATTGATTTGATGTGTTTCGGCACAAGATATAGAATTTGAAAGTTTAAAGTTCATAGATTTTGATTTGAGGTGCGATTCATCGTTTTGATGTTATTTGAGGTGATTTGAGGATTCGGCTAAGTTCGTATGATATTTTAGGACATGTTGGTGTATTTGGTTTAGGTCCCGGGGGCCTCGGATAAGTTTCGGATGGTTAACGGGTTGAACTTTGGACTTAGAACTCTACCGGAATTTTTCTGATGCACCATCTGGTTTCCTTCATCGCATTCGTGAGTGGAGCCTCGCGTTCGCTAAGAGGAACTGAGAGGCTGGCAATATTTTCTCTTCACATTCGCAAAGAGAAGAACGCGTTCACGAAGGATGGATTGGGTGTGCATCGCGAACGCGAGAGGTGTTACGCGTTCGCGAAGAAGAGAGGAAGCAGCTGAGGACCCCCGGTTGAGGACCCCAGGGGGAACGAAGCATCGCGTTTGAGATTGGTTGAACGTGTTCGCGCAGAAGGCATTGAGGCAGAGGCACTTTGTGCTTCACGAACGCGAGGGTTATGTCGCGTTCGCGGAAGAGGAATTTGGACGGGAACCATTTTGTGATTCGCGAACGCGAGGCACTGACCGCATTCGCGAAGAAGAAAAGCCTGGGCAGTGAGTTTAAGTTCTGAAAATGGGACTTCGTCCCATTTTCCATTTTGATGGATTGGAGCTTGGGAAGAGGCAATATTTGGGAGTTTTTCAAGAAAAACAACGTGGTAAGAGTTCTTAATTCAATATTGGTTAAATTACCCGAATCCATAGTTGTTTTTAACATTTAATTGGTGAATTAAGTTGAAAATTTGAGAAAACTCTCTTGGTTTAATTTGGAGATTTGAAGGTCGAGTTGATGTCAGATTTGAGTAAAATTTGTATGGATGGACTCATGGTTGAATGGGCGTTCATATTTTGTAACTTTTGTCGGATTCCGAGACGTGAGCCCCACGGGTGATTTTTGAGTGTAATTTCGGATTTTGTGAAAAAAAATTAGTATTTTGATATGGAATAAATTCCTATAATTTGGGTTGACTGAATCAAATTAATTGTGACTAAATTCGAGTCGTTCGGAAGTTGCTACGCGCAGAATGGAATTTCTGAAGCATTGTTTAGCTTGCTCGATATTGGATTCGGCTTGTTCGAGGTAAGTAACTCTTCTAATCTTGGAGTTGAGAGTATGAACCATGAATATACGTATTATGTGAATTGTTTGGAGGTGATATACATGCTAGGTGGCAGGCGTGTGGGCGTACACCATAGAAATTGTGACGTAATTGTTTCGTGGAATTTTGTAGTCAAATAATTTTGGCATTTTTCATGCAGTTTTATGTGTTAAAGAAATTGAACTGAGAATCATATTAAAAATCATGTTGAGGCTATGTGTCAGTATTATTGGGACCCACAAAGGTCATATTGCTGTGAATTATTTATTTTAAATTGAAAATTCATACGCAGTCATATTCATTTCATTGCATATCATATCTCAGTCTCTGTTGTTATTTATTGATACATCATATCATCATTTTTGGGCTGATTTTAATGACATTGTGAGCCCGATAGACTGGAGAGATTGATGATTAAGTGAGGCCGAGGGCCTAATTGTGAGGATAATTATGGGATGAAAGTAGGCCAGGCTGGCTTATTATAGCACGTGAGTTATCTATGCGGATCCAGATATTATTATAGCACGTAAGTTGTCCGTGCGGATCCAGATATTATTATAGTACGTGAGTTATTCGTGCAGCATGTGAGTTGTCCGTGCGGATCCAAATATTGATATTATAGCACGTGAGTTGTTCGTGCAACACGTGAGTTGTTCGTGCAGATTATAGCGCTTGGGTTGAAGGAGCCCCTCCGTAGTCTGTACACACCCCCAGTGAGCGCAGGTACCTAGTGAGTGCGAGTGCCGAGTGCGAGTGCCAAGCGATTGAGAGTACTGAGTGATTGGGAGGATTAAGTGATTGGGAGGACTGAGTGACTGTGAGGACTGAGTGACAGGGAGGACTGAGTGAAATGATACTCTGAGAGTATGCATATGATTTTATCACCGAGTTGCATCGCATTGACATGCACACATGATATATATGCATATAGATTATTTTTCTCATGTTGTACAGTATCACATCATTCATGATTTTCCATACATGTTGACAGATGGGCATAGTGATGCATTTGTTTTTATACGGGTTATCTGGAAAGAAAACTAAACATCTCATTTATTATTGAAAGGATTTTGGAAAAATTATTGTTTTCAAACTTATTCATATTTTTGGCAGCTTCAGTAAATTATTTGGGTTTTAACTGATGTACTTGAAAGGAAGAACTATTTTTAGAAATCATGATTAACTGAGCATTTTATCTCTGAGTTAGTTCTTGTATTATTTGCTTTACGTTGTTATGGATTGTTGTGGATTATTGGTTTTGGACCCGACCTTGGTAAAAGCTCGTCATTATTTTCAACCTAATGTTAAGTTTGTTACTTATTGAGTACATGTGGTCGGTTGTACTCATACTACACTTCTGCACCTTGCGTGCAGATATTGGCTGTTGATGTTGCTGTATTCGATGGGAGCTGGATCTGAAGATGTACCTGCATTCCGGTTGTAGCTGCCTCTTGTTCATGGTAGCCTTAGATTTATAACAATCTGTTCATGTACATTTCAAACAGATGATGTATTATTTCATACTAATTTTGTAAATTCTATTCTCAGAAGCTCATGATTTGTACTGCCGGTTCTTGGGGAATGTATAAGGTTAAGATAATTATTTGCTTAAATTGCTTTATTAATCGATATTGGAATTGGTTAATAGTTAAGTGGCTTATCTAGCGGGTGGGTTAGGTGATATCACGACTAGTCGAATTTTTAGCTGTGACATAAATTTAATCATGAAACTATATAGTTAGATAGGATTCGTAGTTACCAAATCTCCTCGTAATTAAATCTCAATAGTAAGGATAATTAAAAAACAAACAAAAAAGCTAAGTGAAAATAAGAAGTGATATTATGTGGGGCAACGCATCCACTAAGTCACATGCCACCGAAATTTGATGCAAGTCAAAGGACAAATAAAAGACCTCATAATTTTGGAGCTTTCAGAAGTATCCAAACTGAAACTATGATAGTGATTTCAATTATCACAAACTACACTATTATCTCCGGTTTCAAAATAAAAAAATTTAGTTGTCTTTGAAATTATAAATATTAAGAAAATAATTAATTGACTATTCACTAATATTAGTAAAATAGTTAAATAACTCTTGTTCAGTGTTTATTTTTGTAGTAGCTGAAACTTTACACTTCAAAACGAAAGCTATCCAAATTTTCGGTGATGAAGACCGTATAATAAGGCTTTTTCTATAAATGTGTGTGCCTATATAATTCGGGGAAAAAAATTTAAATAAGGTAAAATTGTATAATTGAAATAGAACTCTAACTAAAGGAATAGAAAGCGCTCGAAATAAGAAATTATTCGTGCTTTTATAAACCTTAAAGTTGTAGAAAATATATAGATAGATACTATGAACGTTGGTATTATTAGTGTTCACGAAGTATATGCCTAAGCATATAAATAATATGATTCAATACTATAGAGGACCACGATTTCATAGCAAATTCGAAAATATTAAACTTATGAAAAATACATATCTCAAGAGATTTAGACTCAACTTTCATCTAATTAGTCAATCTATAAATATTTAATACCCTTCTTATATATGTGTTGCTCTAGTGGTGAGCACCCTCCACTTCCAATTAAGAGATTGTGAGTTCGAGTTACCCCAAGAGCAAGGTGGGGAGTTCTTGGAGGGAGGGAGCCGAGGGTCTATCGGAAACAGCCTCTCTACCCCAGGGTAGAGGTAAGGTATGCGTACACACTACCCTCCCCAGACCCCACTAATGAAATTATACTGGGTTGTTGTTGTTATATATGGGTAAGACAATTTATTTTAAATAATTTCCTATGTGGTCCTAAGGCATAAACATGATAAGGATACAAGTTTTAGTATTTTCATAAAACGAGTAAATGCAGGTAGAGAATTTTTAGATATTGGTAAACTATCATACACAAATTTTATGTACCTCTCAATCGAACAGTACTCCTACAATGTTTTTGTACAATGAAGCAAATTGGATAAAGAACCATTAGAGCAAATCTACACCCATAAACATGATTAATATTTATTATTTTGAAACTTTCAATGATTTACTAATTTTATTTTATAACACAAATATATTTTTTTGAATATTATTTATGTTATTTTTAGAAAATTGATTCTCGTCAATACGGGATACATGTCCAACGTGTGTTCACTACGACTTGTTATAAAAAACATTTCTTAGAATTGACATATCTATCAGTGGCGATCTAGCATTATTGTTGTATTCATTTGAGCTCATAACTTTTAAGTTACGTTTAAATTTATCAATAACACAAAAAAGGTGATGTTCAGTGGTTGAATCTGAGTCCTGAACTCATAAAATTAAAATTTTGAATCTGCACTGAAAAATAAAAATTAAAACTTTGAGTCTGAACTGACAAATAAAAATTAAAATCTTGAATCTGAAGTTGCGCACTGTAGCACTTTCAGCCCGCATGATTGCACATGCCAAGGAACAGTTACTTGCTAGACCCCCCCCCCCCCCCCGCCAAATGAAATTGAACATGTGCATTTATTCGCATTAGGTATACATAAAAGGGAAATTGTCATTGGGTGACAACATATAATAGGAATTGGCAAACTTTTAGCCTTAGATTACATTTGACATAGGCATCTTGTGATGACTCAAAAATGTCATCTTTAATTTAAATATTCATTTATATGTTTTATGAAGATGTTGGGAGCTTACCTGCTATGAGTTACGTATCACTTGAATAGTTGATGTTAATGTCGTTCATTTTCTAAAAATATATTGCTTATGAAGCCATTGTGAGTATTGTTTTCATGTTATGTTACGTTGATTGGATTATGTATGTGTTGTTAGGATTGGTTTCTGGGATTCTCTGGTCGGTGGATAGGCCCAGTTACAAAGGAAACTCTAACGAAATTTTTGGAAATTTTGGGAGTTAGTAAAATTCAGAAAATTAAAATGTGCGAAAGAAGATATAAGTTATGTTATGCGTTTGGGGGCGGACTCTACTTCTCATTCGAGGACTATTAACATGATCGACACCTATTGGATATGATAATAAGTGTACGAGGTATATTATAAGTGATATGGGATCTAAGGAAAATCATAATTCTAAGCCAAGTTGGAAAATTCCATAATAGACTAAAGTTCCAAATGAGTACGCACAAGACCAAACTATGGACGAGTATATATATATATAAGGAGTTATGTGATGGACAACCTATCAAATGAAATATCTTCGAGTCTAGTTTCTAACGCATCAAACCATTCGTCATTTGGACACCCCTACAAGAAGTTATAACTAAATTACTAAACGCTGGCAGAATTTGTACTACCGCGCCGCCCCACGTGTCGCGCCTCTGGGAAATTCCAGAACGCTCTGAAATTTCATTTCCAGACACTTTTTATACAGTCGCCCCGCGACGCCCCACGCGCCGCGACTGTACAAAAAATGGGTTTTTATGACCCCCGAACCCCATTTCATTTAACTCGATTGGGGTTCATTTGAGGGCAATTTCTGGTATTTTAGAGAGAAGGGAGAGCGATTCTAGAGAGAGGAAAGGGGAGAACTAAAGATTTCACTACTCTTTCTTAAATCAAACCTTGAAATCACATCAAAGGGTTGCTAAGGCTTCAAAGAGGTAAGAATTATTTTCCTCAATTCTTCAATTTCGAAATCCAACTAGAAAACGGTAATTAGTAAGATGATTCTTGGATGTGAGAGTATTAGTTATACATTCTTGTACCAATAAGGTTTGTGGGAAGATTGTTGGGTTCAAATGGGTAAAAATTAGGTTGAAAATGGTAGAAATCTTCAAAAATTTTAATTGAGGATTTGAAAGGCAATCCGATGTCGGAATTCGATAATTTTTCTATGGTTGAACTCGTATCGGAACGGGTGTTCGGATTTCGTGATTTTCCAAGATTTGAGACGCGGGTCCCACTGTCGATTTTTAAATTAAATTTAGGATTTTAATCCAAAAAATTAGTAAATTCACATGGAATTAATTCCTACGATTTGTATTGAGTATATTGAATTATTTATGACTAGATTTGAGGATTTCGGACACGAATTCGCGAGACAAAGATTTATTAGAATCTTAAATTTGGTTACAAAGCGAGGTAAGTATCGTGGTTAACCTTGACTTGAGGGAATAGAATCCTTAAATTATTTGTTATGTGAAATGCATGTGAACGACGTATAGGCGAGGTGACGAGTGTCTATACGTCGTCAAATTAATTGTTTGCACAATTACTTGAAAAATCATAAATCGTTTTAAATCATGAATTAATTATTATATTAATTATTTCTCTCATATTCTTTGCTCAATATCATGTCTTGAATCCATGCTACAATTGCTACATGCTTATTTGATTTATGTAACTTAATTGCCACTTGACATTTAGCATATTAATTATTAAAATGCTTATTACATCTTTAATTTCCACAATTAACTGCTACTTGTCATCACTTATTTCTAATAAATCATAATTATTGTATGCTTATTGTCTTATAATTTCATATTAATTATTGCATTTATTGGAGTAATTTCTTTTATAAGAATTGATAAATGAATATATTGGAGGAGCGGGTTGCACGCCGCAACGGAAATAAAAGTGAATATATTGGAGGAGCGGGTTGCACGCCGCAACAGAATTGAATATGAATATATTGTGGGATCGGGTTGTACGCGCAACGGAAACTGATTGAAATAATAATTGGTTATGACTGTCGAGTTGGCTATAACTGTTGAAAAGAGACACCGGTTTTATTTATATTATTATTGTTATTATTGTTATTGCGTACAGGTTAATGTATGTGACCTGCCTTATTCTCGTCACTACTTCGTTGAGGTTAGGCTCGGCACTTACTGGGTACATGGGATCGGTTGTACTCATACTACACTCTGCACTTTTTGTGGAGATACTGGAGTTGGTCCCAACGGTATATAGTAGATTTTCTCGGATTCGGCTATTCGCAGGAGACTTGAGGTATAGTTGCATGGCGTTCGCAGTTCTGAAGTCCCCTTCCACTTTATCATGGCTGTGTATTTCTTTCAGACATCTTTATTTTCATTCAGACCTTTATTTGTATTATTCTAGTAGCTCGTGCACTTGTGACACCAATTTTGGGATGATATTTAGACATCGCTATTATTATGGATTCTTCATTACATTTCAGCATTTGTTTCTTTGTTATTAATTAATTTAAAATTGTTTTAAAATGGCTAATATTATTCTAATGTTGGCTTGCCTAGCAAGTAAAATGTTAGGCGCCATCACGGTCCTGGGGGTGGGAATTTTGGGTCGTGACACATCCCACAAAAATTGACATTATATAGCCAAATCCCTAAAAGAACCTACTTCCCTATATACCAAAACTAGGTCTATTTTCTACTAATTTAATGGGTACGTTCTCACACCATGCGAAAATCCCTACATAAAAAGCTTTGGGAGCCTGCATTTGGGGGAGTTGAGGCCACATTCACTACCATTGCAGTCTGGGTCCAACTGAGAGGTCTTCCCATTGAATTCTATTACATACATGACCCGTATTGATTTATGATGATTAACACATTAAGTGATAAATAAAAATGAGTATTAATCAATTATAATTTAATGATAATCCATATTTGTAAAAGTAGGTATTACGTATTTAATGGATTGATGTAAACAACATATGCATGTCCATTACCTCCATAATCCCTCTCTTTATCGCATCATGCAATACCTCATATGGTTTATTGGTTCAAATATGTCGTCTCGACATCATCCTTTCTTGATCTACTTTGACTACAACTCGATGGTGGTTCTTGCATGTCCTGTCTCTTTATGAGGGCTCTTTTCTTTATAGTAGTTTGCAGATTAATAGTATAACACCGGTTCGTTATTAGACCTAATTCAATCTCTATATAGTTCTTGAGGTATTTTCTTACAAAGTTTTGTTATAGCATCGAATTAATGGTTGATCAAGCAATCACCGACGGAAAATGTAATGACTCGACCGGTCGTTACGTTTTCTAGATCCCCGTTCCTCTAAATAAGACTTCATGTACGTGTTTTTGTTGTTTTATGACTTGCAGGGATGGTTAGTTCAGGTTTGGAAGAGTTCAGATTAAAATCGGAATACTTAGTTCTTTATTATTGGCTTTAAAGGGATAAGTTTGACTTGGGTCAACATTTCTAGTAAATGACCTCGGAACCAAGATTTGACGGTCCCAGTAGGTTCGTATGATGATTTTGGACTTGGGCGTATATTCGGATCGGGTTTTGGATGACCCGGGAGCATTTCGACGCATAAAGTTGAAAGTTGGTGCATTGAAGGTTTTAAAGTTCTTTAAATTTGGTTTGGAGTAGGTTTTGGTATTTTCTATGTCTATTTGGGATTCCCAGCATGGGAATAGTTCCGTATGGTGATTTTAGACTTGCACGCAAAATTTGGGGTCATTCCGAGTAGTTAAAGTATGAATCGGCGCGCTCGGAGTAAGTTGGAAGAATTTAAAGTTTATAAGTTGATTCTATTGGTTTTTGGTTGCGATTCTTAGTTTAATGTTGTTTTACGCATTCCGAGAGTGTGAGCGAGTCCGTTATATGTTTACAAACTTGTTGGTATGTTTGGACGAAGCCTCAGGGGCCTCGGGTGCTACTCGAACATTGCACGGATCGAGTTAGAGTTCAAAAGGGGTTGTTGTTGCTCAAGAGTTCCTGCACCTGCGAGCTTTTGGCCGCAGGTACGAGCCCGCAGGTGCGACCACTTAGTCGCAGAAGAGGCTTTGGGCATTTGGCCAGTGGTCTGTAGAAGTAGAGAAGCATACGCAGAAGCGGCCTCGCTTCTGCGATGAGGAGTCTGCAGGTGCGAAGAGGCTGCAGATGTGCTCCACCCTCCGCAGAAACGGAGCCAGCCAGCATGGGCTAGGACCACCCCTGCGATGGCTTTTCCACAGGTGCGGCGCCACAGATGCGGTCCCGAGTCCACAGAAGCGAAAATACTGGAGGAAGTAAGGTCCTTTTAATACGGGACTTAGGCCATTTTTGGTTCATTTATTGCATTCCTTGTGCGATATTTGGAGCTCTTAGAGAGAGGATTTCACCTAGCTATTGGAGGTAAGTAATCTCGATCCAATGTAAGTTAAATACATAGATTATGGGTAGATTGTAACATGTAAAATTGTAAAAATTTTGGGTTTATATGAAAACCTTATGTTTTGATAAAAATGGGATTTAACCACGAAAATGGTTATGGGATTGAGTGAAAATTATATATTTGAGTTCGTGAGGTTATGGGTAACGACTTTCTTCGAAAATTTCCGGAATTCAGACACGTGGGCTCGGGGTGAATTTTGAAGAATCTTCCAATTTGGATTGTGTAATTACTCTAATAGTTAAATTATGAACTTTGGAACATGTATTGATTAATTTATACAATATTTGACTAGTTTCAGATTTTTCGGTACTGAGTTGAGGCTATAGAGTGAATTTGAGCCCGGAAAGCGAGCTTTGAGACAAGGTAAGTCTCTTGCCTAACCTTGTAAGAGGAAATTTACCCCATAGATGATTTAAATTGCTATTTATTTCTAATTGTGGGGGCTATGTTCGCACGAGGTGACGAGAGTTCGTGCTACTAATTATGCTTATGTACGGGTAGTTTAGGACCCGAATTATGAAATACTTGTGATGTTTGCACCCTAATTGTTAATTAAAGTGCCTAAATCATATTAGAACTTGATAGAGGAATTGTCAAATACCAAATTTTACTTACTTGAGTTTTGGCGGGTTACTTGACCGTTAATAGAAATTGTGTTTCTTTGTGTATTAGCCTTGTAACACCTTTTAAACTGAATGTTTATAAAGTATCCTCTCTTCTTGTGGAGTGGACTGAATGCCTTGGCAGTAGATAGATGCATCTATGATTCGTGTCGCACGACCCTCGGCAGTGTACACATTATTCTGGATCGGGTCGTACGACCTCGGCATAATCGTGCTTGAAAATACTCGGAGTTTAATTATATTTGATATTATTTTATGGCTTGAGAGTTTAAAATTATATATGACAGAAACTGGCTTGGGATTTACCATTTGTGAAAGAATTATTTATTTCCTGCTTGTTATTGAGATATTATTATTATTTACATAAACCATGATCATTTAGAATTTCTATATTTTTATTGTTAGCCCATAGTAAGTGTCGATATCGATCCCTCATCACTACTTCTTCGAGATTAGACTAGATACTTACTGGGTACATGTTGTTTATGTACTCACGCTGCACTTCTGCACTAATCGTGCAGGATCTGAGGCAGGTGCATCTGGCAGTCATACCGATGCGCACCCCCGTTACCGTAAGGCCTAGTGGTGAGCTGCTTCCTAAGTCGACCCGCAGTATCTAGAGTCTCTTTTTTGCACTTATTTTTGTCTATTTTAATTTGAGACAGTAGTTAGATATTTGTATAATCTACTAGTTGCTCATACACTTGTGACACTAGGTCTTGGCATACATACTAGTAGATTTTATGGTTTTGGATTATTCATATCACTATGATTGCACTCGGTTGCTTTTGTTTTATTTATCAAATTTTCTACTTCTTAATCTCTTAGTAAATGGAATTTAATTACTTGGAAATTTATTAAAAAGAGTAATCACGTAGTTAGTTCACCGTTATCTTGCCGAGCGGCGATGTCGGGCGCCATTACGACCTATAGGAGAAATTGGGTCATGACAACATGGTATCAATGCACTAGGTTCACGTAGCTTTCACAAGTTATGAGCAGGCCAAATAGAGTCTTGCGGATCGGTATGGAGACGTCCGTACTTATCTTCGAGAGGCTATAGGGTGTTAGGTAACTACTCTTTATTCATCTCCTATCGTGTAGTTGATGTTGTTATAAGTATCTTTCTCTTATTCCCTCACATATGGTGAGAACGCGCTCGGCAGATGTACCCAATCATGGAAGGGCTGCTCCCCCTGATGCTAGAGTCCTAGGCAGGGGCCGAGGGAGGTCTCCAGCTCATGGTAGAGGACAAAGGCGTCCTAGAGTTGCTCCAGTTATGCCACAAGTGGATCCAGTAGAGGATCCTATTATTGAGCAACAGGGCGAGGTGCCTGCAGTAGAGCCATCCCCAGTGGATTTCATGTCTGCACCGGGATTCCAGGAGGTCATTGGCCGTATGTTGCGGTTCATGGATTCTATGACTCAGGCTGGTTTATTTCCAGCAGACCCCGCCACATCTCAGGGGGAAGGGGAGCATAGATCCCGCCACATCTCGGGAGGGAAGGGGAGCATAGACCCTTACCGCTCAGGCTCCAGGGCATGCAACAATCGTATATCAGACCACGAGCGCACTACCCGTGGGCGGAGCCCAGCCAGTTGCAGTAGCTATACCTGAGCCCAAACGAGCTGCGGTCGGCGAGCCGCAGAAGCTATTGGATAGATAGACCAGACTACATCCTCCTGTCTTTGGAGGTGAGTGACATGAGGACCCCCAGGACTTTATTGATCGGTGCAGGGACAGACTGCACAACATGAGGATATTGGAGTCCCACGGGGTGGATTTTACTCCTTTTGAGCTGGAGGGTAGTGCCCGTAGGTTATGGCAGTCATATCTAGTCGGCAGACCAGTAGATTCTCCTCCCATGACCTGGGACCGGTTCACCCGTATTTTTCTGGATAGGTATATTCCTCCCTCTCAGAGAGGCAGAATTGCGGTTTCAGTTCGAGCAGCTCCAGCAGGGTCAGATGTTGGTGACCGACTATGAGGCGAGATTCTCTAAGTTGTCTCGCCATGCACTTATGATACTTTCTACCGATACAGAGAGAGTGCAGAGGTTTGTTGCAGGTTTGCACTATGGTATTCAGGCCACTATGGACCGAGAGGTTGAGATGGGGACTTCTTATGAGCTAGTAGTGGAGATAGCTCGGGGGATCGAGGTTGTACGTCAGCGTAGCTGGGAGCAGGCTACGAGGGATAAGTGGTTTCGGTATTCTTCAGAGTTTAGATGTGCCCCAGCTGGGGGCAGAGGTCAGTTTGTGAGGGGTCAGTCTAGCAGGCCCACATATCCGGCATCGCCGCCTCCTCGGGGTACTCTAGTGTGGACTTATTTCAGCGCCATGCCATAGAGTTGCTACCACCCACCAACTATTCAGGGATCCTCCAGTGGGTATTCAGGCCATCGGGGTAAGACTTCAGATCAGCAGTCCACCGTAACGAGAGGTTGTTTCGTGTTTGGGGATCTCAGTCGTGTGCGGAGGTTTTGCCCTAGGCTTCGGGGTAAGGCAATGCAGCAGGGTCAGCAGCCTATGATTCCAGCACCAGCTACCGCACCATCCGTCTGGCCGCCCAGAGGCGGAGGGCAGGTAGGTAGGGGTCGTCCTAGAGGTGGAGGCCAGTCAGGTGGCGCTCCAGCTAGGTTCTATATTTTTTCGGCCAGACCAGATGCAGTGGCCTCAGATGCAGTGATCAAAGGTATTATTTCTGTCTACGGTAGGGATGCTTTGGTACTATTTGATCTAGGGTCTACGTATTCACATGTTTCATCTTTGTTTGCTCATTTCCTGGGAGTTCCTCGTGAGTCCTTGGGTGCTCCTATTTATGTGTCCACTCTAGTGGGCGATTCTGTTGTTGTAGACCGGCTCTATCGGTCTTGTATCATGACTTTAAGTGGTTATGAGACTAGAGCAAATCTTTTGTCACTTGATATGACCGACTTTGAGGTCATCGTGGGCATGGATTGGTTATTCCCATATCATGCCATCCTCGATTGCCATGCCAAGACTATTACCTTGGAGATACCAAAGCTTCCTAGATTAGAGTGGAAGGGTTCGTTTATCTGTGCATCTAGTCGGGTTATCTCCTTTCTGAAGGCTCGACACATGGTCTAGAAGGGTTGTTTGGATTACCTAGCATATGTTCGGTATACTACCACAGAGACTACGGCGATTGATTCAGTGCCCGTGGTCCGAGAGTTCTCCGATGTGTTTCCTTCTTATCGTCCAGGCATGCCACCAGATTGTGATATCGATTTCTGTATTAATTTGACTCTAGGTACCCAGCCTATCTATATTCCACCGTACCGCATGGCGCCGAAAGAATTGAAAGAACAGCTTGAGGGGTTTCTAGTAAAGGGGTTTGTCAGACCGAGTGTATCACCTTGGGGTGCACCTGTGTTATTCGTGAAGAAAAAGGATGGGACTATGAGTATGTCCATTAATTACCGCCAGTTGAACAAAGTTACCATTAAAAACAAGTACATGTTGCCGCATATTGATGATTTGTTTGACCAGTTGTAGGGTGCCAGGGTGTTCTCTATGATTGACTTGAGATCGGGGTACCATCAGTTAAAGATTCGGTATTCAGATGTTCCGAAGATGGCTTTCCGGACTAGATATGGACATTATGAGTTTCTAGTGATGTCTTACGGTTTGACTAACGCCCCTGTGACGTTTACGAATTTGATGAACCTGGTGTTCAGGCCGTATATTGATTCATTTGTCATTGTCTTCATTGATGACATTTTGATCTACTCACGTAGCATGGATGAGCATGAGCAGCATTTGAGAGTGGTGCTTCAGACCTTGCGGGAACAGAAGCTATATGCTAAGTTCTCCAAGTGTGAGTTTTGGTTGGATTTTATGGCATTCTTGGGGCATGTTGTATCAGGCGAAGGTATTAAGGTAGATCCCAAGAAGATCGAGGCAGTTTAGAGTTGGCCTCGTCCTACCACAGCGAGTGAGATCAGGAGCTTTTGGGGGTTAGCAGGTTATTTGCATCGGTTTGTGGAGGGCTTCTCATCTATTGTAGCACCTCTGACTAGATTGACCCAGAAGGGTGCTCCGTTCCGATGGTCCAATGATTGCGAGGCGAGATTTCAGAAGCTCAAGACTGCATTGACTTCAGCACCAGTATTAGTGTTGCCTTCTGGTTCAAGGATGTATACTATATATTTCGACGCTTCACGCATTAGTCTGGGTTGTGTATTGATGCAATAGGGGTGAGTTATTGCATATGCTTCACGACAGTTGAAGCCCTAAAGAAGAATTACCTCGTGCATGATTTGGAGTTGGCCGCGATTGTTCATGCTCTCAAGATCTGGAGGCACTATCTTTATAAGGTGTCCTGTGAGGTTTACACCGATCATCATAGCTTGCAGCAGTTGTTCAGGCAAAGGGAACTCAATTTGAGGCAGCGCAGATGGCTTGAGTTACTAAAAGATTATGATATTACCATCATTTATCATCCGGGCAAGGCGAATGTAGTTGTGGATGCCTTAAGCAGAAAGGCAGATAGTATGGGTAGTTTGGCACTAATTTCAGCATAGGAGAGGCCACTAGCTTTGGACATTCAGTCTGTAGCTAACAGACTTGTGAGGTTGGATATTTCAGAGCCCAGCCTAGTTCTTGCATGTGTCGTCACCCAATCTTCACTATTCAAGCAGATCAAGGTGGAGAATGTAACGACCCAACCGATTGTTTCACTTCATAGATCCCTGTTCCCCTAAATAATACTCCCCGTATGTGTTTTTATTATTTTATGACTTGCGGGGATGGTTAGTTCGAGTTTGGAAGAGTTCGGGTTGAAATCGGAACACTTAGTTCCTTATTATTAGCTTTAAAGGGGTAAGTTTTACTTGGGTCAACATTTCTAGTAAACAATCTCGGAACCGAGATTTGATGGTCCCAATAGATTAGTATGATGATTTTGAACTTGGGCATATATTCGAATCGGGTTTTGGATGACCCGAGAGCGTTTCGGCGCATAAAGTTGAAAGTTTGCGCCTTGAAGGTTTTAAAGTTCTTTAAATTTGGTTTGGAGTAGGTTTTGGTGTTATCGAGGTCCGTTTGGGATTCTGAGTCTGGTAATAGTTACATATGGTAATTTAAGACTTGTACGCAAAATTTGGTGTCATTCCAAGTAGTTTAAGTATGAATCGGTGCGTTCGGAGTAAGTTGGAATAATTTGAAGTTCATAAGTTGATTCTATTGGTTTTGGGTTGTGATTCTTAGTTTTAATGTTGTTTTCCGCGTTCTAAGGGTGTGAGCAAGTCTGTTTTATGTTTACAAACTTGTTAGTTGTTTGGATGAGGCCTCGGGTGCTACTCGGATGTTGCACGGATCGAGTTAAATCTCAAAAGGGGATGCTGGCACACCAGTTCTGGTATGCTCGCACCTGCGAGCTTTTGGCCGTAGGTACGAGCCCGCATGTAATACCTCTTAGCCGCAGAAGCGACTTTGGGCATTTGGCCAGTGGTCCACAGAAGAGGAGAAGTATGCGCAGAAGAGGCCTCGCTTTTGCGATGAAGAGTCCGCAGGTACGAGGAGACCGCAGATGCGCCCACCCTCTGCAAAAGTGGGACCGCATAAGCGGGATCCCGTTCGCAGAAGCGTAGCCAGCCAGCCTGGACTAGGACCACCCCTGCAATGGCTTTTCAATAGGTGCGGCACCGCAGATGCGGTCCCGGGTCCGCAGAAGCGGTCCCGGGTCCGCAGAAGCGGAAATGCTGGAGGCAGTGAGGTCCTTTTAATACGGGACTTAGGCCATTTTTGGTTCATTTATTGCATTCCTTGTGCGATATTTGGAGCGCTTAGAGAGAGGATTTCACCTAGCTATTGGAGGTAAGTAATCTCTATCCAATGTAAGTTAAATACATAGATTATGGGTAGATTGTAACATGTAAAATTATTTAAAAAATTGGGTTTATATGAAAACCCTATGTTTTGATAAAAATGAGATTTAACCACGAAAATGGTTATGGGATTGAGTGAAAATTATATATTTGAGTTCGTGAGGTTATGGATAACGACTGTCTTCAAAATTTTCCAGAATCCAGGCACGTGTTTCCGGGAGTGAAATTTTAAGAATCTTCCAAATTGGGTTGTGTAATTACTCTAATAGTTAAATTATGAACTTTGGAATATGTATTGATTAATTTATACAATATTTGACTTGTTTCGTATTTTTTGGCACCGAGTTGAGGCTTTAGAGTGAATTTGAGCCCGGAAAGCGAGCTTTGAGACAAGGTAAGTCTCTTGCCTAACCTTGTAAGAGTGAATTTAACCATACGTGATTTAAATTTCTATTTGCTTCTAATTGTGGGAGTTACGTACGCATGAGGTGACGAGAATCCGTGCGTAGCTACTAGTTATGCTTATGCCCGGGTAGCTTAGGACCCGAATCATAAAATACTTGTGATATTTGCACCCTACTTGTTAATTAAAGTGCCTAAATCATATTCGAACTTGATAGAGGAATTGTAAAAGACCGAATTTCACTTACTTGAGTTTTGGCGGGTTACTTGACCGTTAATGGAAATTGTGCTTCTTTGTATATTAGCCTTGTAACAACTTTTAAACTGAATGTTTGTAAAGTATCCTCTCTTCTTGTGGAGTGAGCCGAATGCCTCGGCAATAGATAGATGCATCTATAGTTTGTTCCGCATGACTCTCAGCAATGTACACATTATTTTGGATCGGACCGTACGACCTCGGCATAATCGTGCGTGAAAATACTCGGAGTTTAATTATATTTTATATTATTTTATGGCTTGAGAGGTTAAAATTATATATGAAAGAAACTGACTTGGGATTTACCATTTGTGAAAGAATTATTTATTTCCTGCTTTTTATTGAGATATTATTATTATTTACATAAATCATGCTCATTTAGAATTTTTGTATTTTAATTGTTAGCCCATAGTAAGTGTCGATGTCGACCCCTCGTCACTACTTCTTCGAGGTTAGACTAGACACTTACTGGGTACATGTTATTTATGTACTCACACTGCACTTCTGCACTAACCGTGCAGGATGTGAGGCAGGTGCATCTGGCAGTCATACCGGCGCGCACCGTTGTTACCCTGAGGACTGGTGGTGAGTTGCTTCCTGAGCCGTCCTGCAGCACCTAGAGTCTCTCTTTTGCACTTATTTCTGTCTATTTGTATTTCAGACAGTAGTTAAAGTTTTGTATAATCTACTAGTTGCTCATACACTTGTGACACCAGGTCTTGGCACACATACTAGTAGACTTTATGATTTTGGAGTATTCATATCACTATGATTGTACTCGGTTGCTTTTGTTTTATTTATCAAATTTTCTACTTCTTAATCTCTTAATAAATGAAATTTAATTACTTGAAAATTTATTAAAAAGAGTAATCACATAGTTAGTTCACTGTTGGCTTGCCTAGCGGCGACGTTGGGCGCCATCATAGCCTATAAGAGAAATTGGGTCATAACAGAAAAGCATTCAATGACTTTTTTCATCAAATAATAGTAAAAATACTTTTAAATCATTTTATCTCCTAAATATTGTGTTGGAAGATTTATTGTGTGTCAACGATATCATCCGAGTATTTAAGACCATATGGAAGCCTACATGCGCTTCTTCTTTTGTGTGTGTCTTCAAGCTACCGATAAAGGTAGTAAACTGATTGAGCCTTGCGCCATCACTCTGTTATCTCCATACTCCTTCGGCAAAATCATAGTCCTGATATGATTTGTTGGTCTAAACCAGCAAAAGATACTCTTAATATGGTTGATATTACCCATTTTATACCAAAGCTCACACAAGTTTTTTCAAAAACATCTCACAACATTAAATTAAGAGCCGGTTTGGAAAGCCACCTAGTGTCACGACCCAAAATCCCAACCTGTCGTGATGGCGCCTATCTCGACACTAGGCAAGCCGATAATATCAATAAACTACACTTTCTTTTAAGTTTGAAAATATAATATTTAAATACAATACAAAATCCCACAAATACTAATACGAACACTCCCCAAAACCTGATGTCAGTGAGCACATGAGCATTTAATATGAATACAAGTTTGGAAAAATATGATCTATAATAGTCTAAGACTAAAATACGGTAAACAAGGAGATAGGGAAGGAGAGACAAGGTCTGCAAAATATGACAGCTACCTCTGAATCTCCGGAAGATCAACTGTATGAGAGAATCAACACCCGCTTTGCCCAGAAGCACCTGGATCTGCACACGAAGTGTAGGGTATAGTATGAGTACAACCAACTCAGCAAGTAACAATAATAACTAATGAACTGAAGATAGTGACGAGCTACACAGTATAGACATGCTTTCAAATCCAACAGTTTAAGTCAAATCAGTTTTATACAATTCAAGTTCGTGGAATTCGGATATAAAATCTTTCAAAGTATTTCACAACAATGACAGATAGAAACTAAGTGCAACAACAAACGAAAAGCAAGTATAGCCTCTCAGGACAATAATAACTCACTGGGCTCCCAGCCCTCAGCACTCACACTCAATGGGTACCCGTGCTCACTGGGGGTGTACAGACTCCAGAGGGGCTCCTACAGCCCAAGTGCCATAATCCGCACGGACAACTCATGTGCTGCACGGATAACTCACGTGCTATAATATCCTGCACAGACAACTCACGTGCCATATATCGTTACCTCACCGACAGGCCCTCGGCCTTACTCAGTCCTCAACCTCTCTAGTCTCTCGAGCTCTCGGAGATCATAAAGATCAGCCCAAACAAAGATAACATAGTAAATCAACAAATATCAATAAAGATTGAGGTATGATGCACAAGTAAAATCATGACTGAGTACAAGACAGCAATTAGCAAATAATTCAACAAGAACGCGACTTATGTGGGTCCTAAAAATATTATCACATAGCCTAAGCATGATTTTTAACATGCTTTATAGTCAAATTTCTTCAACACAAAGAGAGCATATAGCCAACAAAAAGTTATTCAACTTTATAGTTTCATGGGACGGACCAAGTCACAATTCCTTCGGTGCATGCCCACACGCCTGTCACCTAGCATATGTGTCACCTCCAAAATAATAACATGACACAAATATTTATAATTGTTACTTACCTCAAAACGTAAAATTCTTTACTATGCTATACCTTTGCCTCGCAAATCGGCCTCCGAATGCCTCAAATCTAATCACAAATAATTTATTTCAGTCAATAAAATTTATTAGAATTAATTCCATAAGAAAATACTAATTTTTCATAAAATCCGAAATTTAGCTCAAATATCGCCTTTGGGGCCCACGTCTCAGAATCTGACAAAAGTTACAAAATTCGAAAGCCCATTCAACCACGAGTCTACCCATATCAATTTTACCAAAATCTGACCTCAACTCGATCCTCAAATCTACAAATCTTATTTCCAAATTTCTAAGTTCAAATCTCTGATTTACACCTCAAAAACATGTAATCTAGTCAGATTATTCGATGATAATTCAATATTATGGAGTAGAAATGATCACAAGGGACTTACCTCAAGTTTTTCTTGAAAATCTATCAAAAATCGCCTCTCCTCAAGCTCCAATTTGTCAAAAATGACGAATGGGACGAAGTCCCCTGCTTTATAATTTTGCCCAGACAACCCTCGATCCTGGGCCTCGATTTTGACCCTAGATCCTGACCCTCGATTATGGCCCTCGACCCTGGCCTTCGATCCTTCCTTCGATCATGGCCTCAATCCTGGGCTCGATTCTGGGAGAAGGAATTTGCAGCAGAAGGAAATTACAGTAGCTATTTTAGTCCACTTTTTGATCCGTTAACCATCCGAAACTCACTCGAGGCCCTCGGGACCTCACCTAAAATACCATACGAACTTAGTTGAATCTTCAAATCACATCCAACAATACTAAAAACATGAATCACACATAGATTCAAGCCTAATGAACTTTGAAACTTTCCATTTCTACAAACAACTCCCCAACCTATTAAATCACGTCCGATTGACCTCAAATTTTGCTCACAAGTCATAAATGACATAACAGACCTATTAAAATTTTCAGAATTGGATTTCGACCCCGATATCAAAAAGTCAATCCCCGATCAAACTTCCCAAAAATTCAACTTTAGGCATTTCAAGCCTAATTCCTCGACGGGCCTCCAAAAATTTTCCGAACACGCTCCCAAGTCCAAAATTACCATACGGAGCTAATGAAATCATCAAAATTCAAATTTGAGGTCATTTACACACAAATCCACATCCGGGCAACTTTTTTATCTTAAAATTTTCAATTATGAGACTAAGTGTCTCATTTCACTCTGAATTCCTTCTGGGCCCGAACCAACTAACCCGATAAGTCATAAATTAATTGTAAGGCATAAATTGATATGTAAATAGGGGAACGGGGTTATAATATTAAAAACAACCGGCCAGGTCGTTATATTTGCCCCTTTTAAAACAAACGTTCATCCTCGAACGAGTTTAGAATAATACCTGGAGTCTCAAATAGGTGTGGATATTTGTTCCGCATCTCCTGTTCAATCTCCCAAGTAGCTTCTCTGACTGGCTGGCCTCTCCAATGTACCTTCACTGATGCTATGTTCTTTGACCTCAGCTTTCGAACCTGCCCGTCTAAAATAGCCACCGGCTCCACATCATAAGTTAAATAACCGTCCAGCTGTACTGTACTGAAATCTAGAATATGAGACGGATCCCCGACATTCTTTCGGAGCATGGATACAAGGAACACTGGATGAACACCTGATATACTAGGTGGCAAGGCAAGTTCATAAGCCACATCTCCAATTATCTTAAGTATCTCAAAAGGCCCAATATACCGAGGGTTCAACTTGCCCTTCTTCCCGAACCTCAACACTCCCTTCATGGGTGAAATCTTGAGTAGAACCTTCTCTCCAATCATGTGAATAACATCATGAACCTTCCTGTCATCATAACTCTTTTGTCTAGACTGCGCCGTGTGAAGCCGTTCCTGAATCACTTTGACCTTCTCTAAAGCATCCTGAACCAAGTCAGTACCCAGTAGCCTAGCCTCACCCGGCTCAAACCAACCCACTGGAGAACGGCACTGTCTCCCATGCAAATCTTCATATGGAGCCATATGAATACTTGACTGGTAGCTATTATTGTAAGCAAACTCCGTGAGTGGCAGAAATTGATCCTAAGAACCCCCAAAATCAATATCACAAGCGCGTAGTATATCCTCTAATATCTGAATAGTGAGCTCGAACTATCCGTCCGTCTGAGTGTGAAATGTTGTGCTCAACTCAACCTATCTGCCCAAGTCTCACTGCACTGCTCTCCAAAACTGTGATGTAAACTACGTGCCCTGATCTGAAATAATGGACACTGGCACACCGTGTAGGAGAACAATCTCGCAAATATAAATCCTAGCCAACCGCTCCGAAGAATAATTAGTACCAACTGGAATAAGATGCACAGATTTGGTCAACCAATCTACTATCACCCAAATAGCATCAAACTTTCTCAAAGTCCATGGGATCCCAACGAAGTCCCTGATAATACGCTCCCACTTCCACTTCGGAATTTCAAGTCTCTGTAGTAATCCGCCAGGTCTCTGATGCGCGTACTTTACTTGTTGATAATTTAAACATCGAGCTACAAATCCAACTATATCTTTCTTCATTCACCTCCACCAATAGTGTTGCCTCAAATCCTGATACATCTTCACGGCGCCTGGATGAATAGAGTACCGCGAACTGTGAGCTTCCTGGAGAATCAGCTCACACAAACCATCTACATTAGGCACACATAGCCTGCCCTGCATCCGTAATACACTATCATCTCCAATAGTGACTTCCTTGGCATTACTGTGTTGAACCGTGTCCTTAAGGACAAGCAGATATGGATCATCATACTGGTGCTCTCTGATGCGATAATATAAAGAAGACCAAGAAACCACGCAAGCTAAAACTCGATTTGGCTCGAAAACATCGATTCTAACAAACTGGTTGGCCAAGGCCTGAACATCCAATGCTAAAGGCCTCTCTGCTACCAGTAAGTATGCTAAGCTGCCCAAACTCTCTACCTTACGACTCAAGGCATCAGCCACCACATTGGCCTTTCCAGGATGATAGAGAATGGTAATGTCATAATCCTTAAGCAACTCCAACCACCTCAGCTGCCGCAAATTAAGATCCTTCTGTTTAAACATATGTTGTAGACTCCGATGATCAGTATATACCTCACACTGGACACCGTACAAGTAATGCCGCCAAATTTTCAAGGCATGAACAATAGATGCTAACTCAAGATCGTGGACTAGATAATTCTTCTCATTCACCTTTAACTGTCTGGACGCATAGGCAATCACCCTACCGTCTTGCATCAGTACTGCGCCGAGAACAATACGCGACGAGTCACAATACACAGTATAAGACTCTAAACCTTTCGGCAACACCAATACTGGAGTTGTAGTCAAAGCTATTTTGAGCTTCTGAAAGCTCTCTTTACATTCATCCGACTACTTAAACAGATCACTTTTCTGGGTCAATTTAGTCATAGATGATGCAATAGACGAGAAACCCTCCACGAAGCAACGATAATAACTAGCCAAGCCAAGAAAACTCTGAATCTCAGTAACTGAAGATGGCCTGGGCCAATTCTGAATTGCCTCTATTTTCTTCGGATCTACCTTAATTCATTCACTGGACACTATATGTCCCAAGAATGCCACCGAACTAAGCCAGAACTCAAACTTAGAGAATTTGGCATAAAGTCTCTCCTCTCTCAGCCTCTGTAATACAATACCCAAGTGTTGTGCATGCTCATCCTGGCTACGTGAGTACACCAGAATATCATCAATAAATACTACGACAAATAAATCAAGATATGGCTGGAATACACTATTCATCAAATGTATAAATGCTACTGGGGTATAGGTTAGCCTAAAAGACATCATAAGAAATTCGTAGTGGCCATAACGAGTTCTGAATGTCGTCTTTAGAATACCCAAATCCTGAATTTTCAACTGGTGATGCCTCGATCTCAAATCAATTTTGGAGAACACCATCGCTCCCTAAAGTTGGTCAAATAAGTCATCAATACGCGGCAAAGGATATTTATTCTTGATTGTAACTTTTTTCAACTGCCTATAATCAATGGACATATGCATAGTACCATCTTTCTTCTTCACAAACAGAACCGGTGCACCCCAAAGTGACACACTAGGCCTAATAAACCCTTTTTTAAGGAGTTCCTAAAATTTCTCTTTCAATTTTTTTAACTCAGTTGGTGTCATACGATACAGAGGAATAAAAATGGGCTGAGTGCCTTGCACCAAGTCAATACCGAAATCAATATCCCTGTCGGGTGGCATACCCGGTAGGTCTACAGGAAATATATTTGGAAAGTCTCACACAACCGGTACTGAATCACTAATAGGAGTATCAGCATCAACATCTCTCACAAAGGCCAAATATGACAAACATACCTTTATAACCATACGTTGGGCCTTCAAATAAGAAATTACCTTGCTAGGAACAAAATCTATAGAACCTCTTCATTCAACCTTTGGCAACCCCGGCATCGTCAACATCACGATTTTTTCGTGACAATCCAGAATAGCATGACATGGAGACAACCAATCCATACCCAGGATTACATCGAAATCAACCATACCGAGTAATAAGAGATCAACTCTGGTCTCCAGTTTCCCAATAGTTACCACACACGACCGATACACATGGTCCACAGTAATAATATCGCCCACCGGTGTAGATACACAAACAAGTGAAACTAAGGACTCACAGGGCATATCCAGATAATGAGCAAAATACGATGATACATATGAATAAGTGGAACCAGGGTCAAATAATATAGAAGCCTCCATGTGGCACACTGAAACAATACATGTGATCACTGCATCTGAAGCAACAGTATCTGGCCTGGCAGGAAAAGCATAGAATCGGGCCTGACCGCCACCTGACTGGCCTCCCCCTCTTGGGCGACCCCTAGCTGCCTGACCCCCACCCTGAGCTGGCTGGACGGGTGGTGTAACTGTTGGTGCTGGTGTCGTTGGTCGAGAACTTTGTTGTAGAGCCCCACTCAGCAGCCTATGACAATCTCTTGAAATGACCCAATTCTCCACACTCGAAATAACCCATCCTAACTGCTGCTCTTGATAACCCGAAGAATTACCTGTAGAAGCCTAAGCGGACGAGGCATGATGAGAACTCTGTGCTGGTAATGCACTGAATGAAGACCAGCCTGAGTGAGCATAGTAAGAACCGTGGCTAGCTGATGCACCACGATGAGCGGGACGATCCGTCTGAGCATGTCTATAAAGAACGACCCCTACCGCGGTAAAACTGACCCCCTGAAGGAACACCGCTAAAATCACCTGAACCACGAGGCCTCTTAGCCTCCCTCTCAACACGTTCCTGACTGTGAAACATCTCAATCTGACGAGCAATGTCGACAACCTTGTCGAAAGTAGCACCAGACACTTACTCTCTAGTCATGAGTAATCGCAGCTGAAAAGTGAGTCCATCTATAAACCTCCTGATCCTTTCCCTGTCTGTGAGAATCAACCAGATAGCATGACGGGCCAATTCTGAAAATCTCATCTCATACTGTGTCACGGACATATCACCCTGACGAAACTGCTCGAACTACATGCGCAGCTCCTTTCTGCGGGATTGAGGCACAAACTTCTGCATGAATAGACTAGATAACTGCTGCCAGGTAAGGGGTGCTACAGCGACCGGCCTACACCTCTCGTAAGCCTCCCACCATCTGAAGGCAGCCCCAGAAAACTAAAAAGTAGTGAACGAGACCCCACTGGTCTCTAGAATACCCGATGTCCGAAGCATCCGTTGACACTTACCCAGAAAACCCTGAGCATCCTCTGACTCGGCACCACTAAATGGTGGAGGTCGAAGCCTCTCAAATCTCTTAAGTCTCCTATGCTCATCATCTGCCATAACAGGAACTACCGGGGCCTGAGCAGCTGCAATCGGCTAGGCTGGTTGTGCCCCCGGTATATGAAGTCTATGTACTACCTGGTCTGGAGTACGGGCAACAGGGGTATGAGTACCTCCCCCGGCATGAAAAGTGGCAGGTGCGGCCTGAGCCGAAACCACCTGATCAAGACTAGTGCAAACTGTCAATATCTGGGCCAAAGTCTTCTGAAGGCCTGGAATCTCAATAGGCACAGTTGGTGCCTGAGCTGGTCCTGTCGACTCAGCTATATCTGGAATCTGCTCCTGACCTGAAGCAACTGGTGGTACTACAGGTGCGGGTCCAACTGTGGTACGAGCTACACCTCGACCTTTACCTCGGTCCCGGTCTCTTCCATGACCCCCGCCTCTCGCGGCCCTAACTAGTGGCACTGGTGGCTGACTATCCGATCCGGTAATACGTGTCCTCACCATCTGTGAGAGAATAGAATAACAGAAATTTAGTTTTCGGAATCAACAAATTTGCACGACGGAATACAAGAAAGTGAAATTTTCCTAAGGGTTCTGTAGCCTCTCGAAGATAAGTACAGACGTCTCCGTACCGATCTGCAAGATTCTACTAAACCTGATCATGACTCGTGAGACCTATGTAACCTAGGTTTTGATAACAACTTGTCACGACCCAAAATCCTAACCTGTCGTGATGGCGCCTATCTCGACATTAGGCAAGCCGATAATATCAATAAACCACACTTTCTTTTAAGTTTGAAAATATAATATTTAAATACAATACAAAATCCTACAAATACTGATACGAACACTCCCTAAAACCTGGTGTCACTGAGCATATGAGCATTTAATATGAATGCAAGTCTGAAAAAATACGGTCTATAATAGTCTAAGACTAAAATACGGTAAACAGGGAGATAGGGAAGGAGAGACAAGGTCTGCGAAATACAGCAGCTGCCTCTGAATCTTCGGAAGATCAACTGTACGAGATAATCAACACCCGCTATGCCAAGAAGCACCTGGATCTGCACACGAAGTGCAGGGTGTAGTATGAGTACAACCAACTCAACAAGTAATAATAATAACTAAGGAACTGAAGATAGTGACGAGCTACACAGTTATAGTTCACTTTCAGTAATTCCAGCAAAGAATAGACATGCTTTCAAATCCAACAGTTTAAGCCAAATCAGTTTTATACAGTTCAAGTTCGTGTAATCCAGATATAAAATCTTTCAGAGTATTTCACAACAATGACAGATAGCAACTAAGTGCAACAACAAACGAAAAGCAAGTACAGCCTCTCAGGACAATAATCACTCACTGGGCTCCCAGCCCTCAGCACTCACACTCAATGGGTACCCGCGCTCACTGGAGGTGTACAGACTCCAGAGGGGCTCCTTCAACCCAAGCACCATAATCTGCACGGACAACTCACGTGTTGTACGGATAACTCACGTGCTATAACATCTTGCACGTACAACTCACGTGCCATATATCCTTACCTCACTGACAGGCCCTCGGCCTTACTCAGTACTCAACCTCTCTAGTCTCTCAGGCTCATGGAAATCACAAAGATCAGCCCAAACAAAGATAACATAGTAAATTAACAAATATCAAGAAAAACGGAGGTATGATGCACAAGTAAAATCATGACTGAGTACAAGACAGTAATTAGCAAATCATTCAACAAGTATGTGACCTATGTGGGTCCCAACAGTACTATCACCTAGCCTAAGTATTATTTTTAACATGATTTACAGTCAAATTTCTTCAACACAAAGAAAGCATATAGCTAACAATAAGTTATTCAACTTTACAGTTTCACGGGAAGGACCAAGTCACAATCCCTTCGGTGCACGCCCACACGCCTGTCACCTAGCATGTGCTCACCTCCAAAATAATCACATGAAACAAATATCTAGGGTTTAATACCCTCAGGACCAGATTTATAACTGTTACTTACCTCAAAACATGAAATTCTTTACTTTGTTATGCCTTTGCCTCGCAAATCGGCCTCCAAATGCCTCGAATCAAGTCACAAATAATTTGTTTCAGTCAATAAAATTTGTTGGAATTAATCCCATAAGAAAATACTAATTTTCCATAAAAATCCGAAATTGAGCTCAAAAATCGCCCGTGGAGCCCACGTCTCGGAACCAGAAAAAAGTTTTAAAAAATCCAAAAGCCCATTCAACCATGAGTCTACCCATATCAATTTTACCAAAATCCGACCTCAACTCGACCCTCAAATCTACAAATCTTATTTCCAAATTTCTAAGTTCAAATCTTCGATTTACACCTCAAAAACATGTAATCTAGTCGGATTATTCGATGATAATTCAATATTATGGAGTAGAAATGATCACAAGGGACTTACCTCAAGTTTTTCTTAAAAATCTATCAAAAATCGCCTCTCCTCAAGTTCCAATTTGTCAAAAATGGCGAATGGGATGAAGTCCCCTGCTTTATAATTCTGCCCAGACAGCCCTCGATCCTGGGCCTCGATTCTGACCCTCGATCTTGGCCCTCGATCATGGCCCTCGACCCTGGCCTTCGATCCTACCTTCGATCGTGGATTCAATCCTGGACCTCGATCTTGGGCTCGATTCTGGGAGAAGGAATTTGCAGCAGAAGGAAATTGCACCAACTATTTTAGTCCACTTTTTGATCTATTAACCATCTGAAACTCACCCGAGGCTCTCGGGACCTCAACCAAATATACCAACAAGTCCTAAAACATCATACGAACTTAGTCGAGTCTTCAAATCACATCCAACAATACTAAAAATACGAATCACACATAGATTCAAGCCTAATGAACTTTGAAACTTTTTATTTCTACAAACAACGCCAAAACCTATCAAATCACGTCTGATTGACCTCAAATTTTGCACACAAGTCATAAATGACATAACAGGCCTATTAAAATTTTCAGAATCGGATTTCGACCCCGATATCAAAAAGTCAACCCCTCGGTCAAACTTCCCAAAAATTTAACTTTCGGCATTTCAAGCCTAATTCCACTACGGACTTCCAAATAAAATTCTGATCACGCTCCTAAGTCCAAAATCACCATACGGAGCTGTTGGAATCATCAAAATTCTATTCCGGAGTCATTTGCACATAATTCGACATCCGGTCACTATTTGAACTTCAACTTTAAATTTTTTATCAAAATTCCATATCTCGGGCTAGGGACCTCGAAATTTAATTTCGGGCATACGCCCAAGTCCCAATTCACGATACGGACCTACCGGAACTGTCAAAACACTGATTCGAGTCGTTACACCTAGAAATTGAATTTGGGTATAATTACATAGTTTGGCATGTTTGTTTGACCAAGTAATTACTTGGTCACCATGTAATTGGGTGTAATTGGAGAGGTGTAATTACACTCTCCAATTCTCAAGGGGAAGGTGAGAATTGGTGGTACTTACACTGTGTAATTACAATGTTACCTTTTAATTTCTTTCCTTTTTGTTTTTATTTTAATTTATTTTCTTTATAACTTTTTATTTCCATTATTTTTACTTTTAAATTTTAAAATATATATTTTTGTACATTATTTATATTTTATTTCTCTACCTTTACTTCTTGTGATTCCATGTAATTGCTCGTATATTTTATTTTTTATTTATTTCATTTTCTTCATTTAGTGTAACTACGTTATTATTCTAGTTTTTGAAACTCCATCTCCTAATATTAGAAATAATCAGTCAATAATAAATTTGGCATATAATGAGTGATTTCATTAAAGTAGAATTTCGTTGTTGAATGAGGTTATAAACTTATTATGTTTCCTAATTTTAAGTTGTATTGGAATTTATTTTTATTATGTTGGAATTTGACATATGTTTAATTTTTTGGGGGGGATTTTATAATTGTGCTATAATTATGGTTCCAATTTACTTGTTTCTTGTTATTTCACATTGCATGTTGTTTATTTTTTAGTTAGAATTGATAGATTAGTTTTGTCAAATATTTGCATAATGTTATGACATTATATTTATAAATATTAATTTATTTTATCAAACATGTGTTCCACGATGTTCTTACAAAACATATTTTTTTAGTTGTATAATTAATTAAACTAAATACTATTAATTTGAAATATATATATAAATTATTTTTACAATATTAGTTATAAATATATGATTACCAATTAGTGTATATTCTAGAAAAAATATGCATCTTAAATACCAAATCTAATATCATTTATACTTATAAAAATTATTTATAGGCATTATTTTAACTTTTAAGTTTTGATAATTCATTTAAAATTTTATCTAACTGTGTAATTATACTTGTACAACCAAACAATACGCTTGTAATTATACTGTAATTATATTGTGACAAGCAAACAGGTCGCCGTAATTACTAGACTATGTAATTACTTGACTTCGTAATTACTATCCTATTAATTACATCAATTCCAATTATCGGATGACTTTACAAACGTACCCTAAAAGTATAGCTACACCTTACATGTAGTTTTTTCTTTCTTTTCGGTTATCAATATCACAACAACCGTGGTCAATAATGAGCCCTCTAAATAATTATATATTCACTACTCACAAGCTAGCTACGTGGATCAATTTTTCTGCTATATTAGTTTACTCCTAATATTGTAACCATTTCACCGAACTGTCATATAATACATTTATGTATTCGGTATATCCATCTAACACCATACTGTAATATAATAAATAAATATCTTATCCAATCCAAAGTTCAGTAGATTTGATTTTGATAGTATACTCTAAACCAAGAAATATTTTTATATTTTCATTTCTTGTAATGCATACGCCATAGACGGATTCCCCGTTACGATATCGAATTCATATGAGCTCAGTATATATTTTGGGTGTGGAGCATAATAATGAGTTCAATACTAAAAACCTTAAATGTTGAACTTATGATAGAGTCTAAATCTTAGATCCGCCTCTGTTTCGGAAGAGTATTTATTTTAAAAAATACTCTAATTTTTATATAGGTAATCAAAGGTGAAGAAGATGATTTTTCGAGTTTTATTGGGGTTGGAGGAGAATGCTATACTAGTATCTGTTTTTAATTATTATGGGTGTTAGATTTAAAAGTAATTAAAACTGTGGAGACAATAAATATATAAGAAGAAATGTTGCCCTAGCCTTGAAGCATTTGTATTTGAATCGTTGAATGGTGGTATATATTGTTCAAAGTCGGATCAAAATTAAAATTCTATGAGTTTAACCATTAAGGTTCTTAATATTGAACTCACTTTTGTAATCTTAGTAGATTTTTATGTATAAATTTATATTTCGCGTCAAAAATACTGGTGTCAGATGAATCCGATGCGAAAGCACGACATGTCGCCATGATTGTCTTAATGGCTAATTCAACAAGGAATTTAATGTACAATTTATATATGGTTGCTATAAATAGTGGGCATTTGCATGAACTAGAACTAGAACTTGCAACTTAGACAGAAGCAAAGCAACAAACAATATAATGGCTATGAGAAGAACTCTCTTTAGCTTCTTCTGCTTTCTTTTTATCAATTTGTTTGCTTTAACGAGCTCTGCTGCAATTCCAGCAAAACGGTTTTATGGTCCATTTAATGAAACAGCATTTCCTTTTGACTTTGTTTTTGGTGCTTCATCTGCTGCTTACCAGGTAAATATATTAGCTTCAATTCACTCTAGATATACACACGAAACATGGTTTATGCGTATGTTACTCGAACTCTTAAAAATGGTCGTAGGGTACTGCATGTGAGATCCTTCAAAAATAGTGTGTTTTGGAGAATTTGCATGCGATAGCAATTTTGAAAAGTACGAGCAATATAAGTATATACATAACACAATAATAGTGTATTGAAGCCAAATATATTAGCTTCAATATTACCTATATTGCTCGAACGCTTGAAAATGGTGGCAGGGTGCGTGCCATCCTTCAAAATAGTATATTTTTGGAGGATTCGGTTGCGGCAGCAATATTTTTAGAGAGTCCGAGCGACATAGGTCTATACATAACACATACTCCCTAGCTCCGTCCCAATTTATGTGATGATATTCGAATTTCGACAATTTTCTTTTACCACGATTTTTTTCGTATGTCTGTCAAATATTCTGAATTGTTAAATTATTATGACTTATGCATAGTTTCTAAATATGTAAATTTTATTTCAAAGAATTTGAAATATTTATGTCCGAATCAATACCGAAAACTAATCAGTTTAATTAATCCTCGTACTCCGAAAATGTTCATATAATTTGAAATGTATGAAGTATTTGGTGCAATTTTAATTGATTTTTCTACATAAATTTATGCTCCCTACTAAAAGTATTACACTCAGATGAACCCAGTATCGCAACCCAACGTATGTCTGTAGACGTGTACATACATACATATATATGTGGACAAGCATGCATCATCCATCAATTTCCATTCTTTCTCATTCCTATCCCACCACACAACCACATCAATTCCCATCACTTTTTTGCGATATGGTCTCCTCTTATCAAGATCACAAATTGGCATCATTGGATACCATTCAGGTTTCAATTCCCATCACTTCCAACCAAGAGGTTGTGAGTTCGAGTCACCCCAAGAGCAAGGTGGGGTCTTGATAGTGAGTTCGAGCCATCCCAAGAGCAAGGTGGGGAGTTCTTGGAGGGAGGAAACCGAGGGTATATCGGAAACAGTCTCTCTACCCTAGGGTAGGGGTAAGGTCTGCATACACATTACCCTCCCCAGACCCCACTAGTGGGATTATACTGGGTTGTTATTGTTGTTGGATACCATTCAGTATACCAATCAAATTTTTCCTCTTGGTTCTCATATTCAGTTTCGTCATCAAATGGGGTTCTTGATTCAGTTCAGATACTTTAAGAAATGGCAGTGAAAAGCTTGAATTTTATATTTTGGCTCTGAATTGAGGGAAAACATGAGATGGAATTTACATTAATTGGATGATTAATATACAAGTTTGGTTTGTCATATATGGTTTTGGGAAATGATCTAGTTGAGTAGTTCAAGTTGAGTACTTGAAATGGTGTAAAAGAAGAAGCTTTGAAAGCTTGCATGGCTGATTCTTGAAATTGTTTAATTAAAACTCAGTCTGTTATTGCAAATGCAGAAGAAATTAAAGTGGTGACTGACAGAAGTAGAAAAGTACTTTGTGGCTTTCAACAAAACAACACATTCATGTTGTTTGTTAGACTCATACTAGATAAGTGTGTCATCTTCTGAAATTAATCTATGGCCAGAAGTTTTAACTGAAAAAAAAAAAAGGCAAAAACGAAATAGACAAAACAGTAAGCTTGTAATTATATTGTAATTACATTGTGACAAACAAATAGGTCGTCGTAATTACTAGACTGGCCCAGGGCCTAGCTCAAGTGTCAAAGGGTGGTGAATTTGTGTCATAGGTCACAGGTTCAAACCCCCACACCATGCAAAACAAAACCTGATATTTAAGTGGAGAAGGGTAGAGGGGCGAGCCCATTATCCACCGAGTTTCGAAGGTTGCGGTTGGTCCAAAAGATCGACCCCAAACGAATTTCTCGGTCATCAAAAAAAAAATTAATTACTAGACTATATGATTACTAGACTGCGTAATTATTATCCTAATAATTACATCAATTTTAATTATATAGTGAAAACGGACCCGGAAAGTATCGCTACACGTTTTTCTTTTGTGTTATCAATATCACGACAACCGTGGTCAATAATGAGCCCTCTAAATAATTATATATTCACTACCCACAAGCTAGCTACGTGGATCATTTTTTCTCCTATATTAGTTTACTCCCAATATTGTATCCATTTCAGCGAACTGCCATATAATACATTTATGTATATCCATCTAAAACCATACTGTAATATAATAAATAAATATCTTATATTGGGTTGCTCTAGTGGTGAGCACCCTCCACTTCCAACCAAGAGGTTGTGAGTTCGAGTCACCCCAAGAGCAAGGTAGAGAGTTTTTGGAGGGAGGGAGCCGAGGGTCTATCGGAAACAGCCTCTCTACCCCAGGGTAGGGGTAAGGTCTGCATACACACTACCCTCCTCAGACTCCATTAGTGAGATTATACTGGGTTGTTGTTGTTGTTGTTGTTGTTGTTGTTGATACGCCATAGACGGATTCCCCGTTACGATTGAACTTATGATAGAGTTTAAATCTTAGATCCGCCTTTGTGGAAGAGTATTTGTTTTAAAAAATACTCTAATTTTTATATAGGTAATCAAGGGGAAAAAGATGATTTCTCGAGTTTTATTGGGGTTGGAGGAGAATGCTATACTAGTATCTGTTTTTTATTAATATGAGTTTTAGATTTAAAAGTAATTAAAACTGTGGAGCCAATAAATATATAAGAAGAAATGTTGCCCTAGCCTTGAAGTATTTGTATTTGAATCGTTGAATGGTGGTATATATTGTTCAAAATCGGATCCAGAATTTAAATTATATAAGTTTAACCTTTAAGGTTCTTAACATTGAATCCACTGTAATAATCTTAGTAGATTTTTACGTATAAATTTATGATTCACGTCAAAAATATGGGTGTCAGATGAATCCGATGCGAAATCACGACATGTCCCCATGATTGTCTTAATGGCTAATTCAACAAGAAATTTAATGTACAATTTATACATGGTTGCTATAAATAGTGGGCATTTGCATGAACTAGAACTTGCAACTTAGACAGAAGCAAAGCAACAAACAATATAATGGCTATGAGAAGAACTCTCTTTAGCTTCTTCTGCTTTCTTTTTATCAATTTGTTTGCTTTAACGAGCTCTGCTGCAATTCCAGCAAAACGGTTTTATGGTCCATTTAATAAAACAGCATTTCCTTCTGACTTTGCTTTTGGTGCTTCATCTGCTGCTTACCAGGTAAATATATTAGCTTCAATTCACTCTAGACATACACACAAAACATGGTTTATGTGTATGTTGCTCGAACTCTTGTGTACGTTGGATCCTTCAAAAACAGTGTGTTTTTGGAGATTTGCATGCGTCCGAGCAATATAAGTCTATACATAATACAATAATAGTGTATTGAAGCCAAAAATATTAGCTTCAATATTACCTACATCGCTCGAAAGCTTGAAAATGGCCGCAGGGTCCGTGCCATCCTTCAAAATAGTGCATTTTTGAAATAAAACCCAACGAGGAGGTAATTGTTGGTTTTCAAAAATAATTCCTACTACAAAACATATACTCCCTCCGTTCCAATTTACGTGAATATGTTCCGATTTCGAGAGTAAAATCAGTATTTTCTTTGACCATGATTTATTCATATGTCTCTCAAATATTCTGAATTGTTAATTGTTATTCTTTTTTGGTCTATACATAACACATGACTTTCCAAGAAGTAAAAGATTAACTTCTTTTTTCTTTTTCTTTTTCTTTTTTTGTTTAATGAACTGTCAGATAGAAGGAGAAGCTCTTAAAGGAGGCAGAGGACCAAGTATATGGGATACTTTCACTCGCCAACACCCAGGTCTCCGATCTCAAGCATTAAGATAAATTATTTAATCAAAAGGGACGATAAAATCATTTAAAATTTTAATATAAGAGATATGAATGAGAATTAGTTGAACCCAAAACAAATACCGAGCACTAAATGGGTGAAAAAAGCTCCATATTTTAGAATCAGCCATTACTTTATTTTACAAGGGAAGTGATTTTCAACGTTTAATTAATGATAACTAATGCAAGTAGCTTTCATAGATAGAAATTAATATTATAGGTAGTCAATGTTTGATAGGTATTAATTTTGTCTACAGTAACTTCCACTTGTCACATTTAATATGTCAGGATATTTTACAATACTATTATCTTTTTAAAAAATATTTTATAATTAGTTATTTTATAAGAAAAGTATGATTTATATTATATTTATGTAGTTTTTATGCTGAGCAATTTTCTCCGAAAATGCAGAAAAGATCTTTGACCGTTCGACTGGAGATGTTGCTGTTGATTTCTATCATCGGTATAAGGTATGAACAACATTATACTTTTCCATTTTTTTTTTCTTTTTTTACTGTATATATTTTCCTAAATATTGAAATATATTGAGCATTATAATAGGAAGACATTCAATTGCTTAAGGAACTGGGATTTAAAGCTTTCAGGTTATCTATCTCTTGGTCTCGGATTTTACCATGTAAGAAAAAAATACGAGTTTAAATTATATATACTGTCAGTATAAAAAATAATATTTAATGTGCCATCGTGTGGCCTGCTGAAATTTTTTTTATTTTTTATTTTATTTAACTATCTGTATAAAAAAGATAATGT
The DNA here is from genome assembly GCF_000715075.1 of Nicotiana tabacum. NCBI lineage: Eukaryota > Viridiplantae > Streptophyta > Magnoliopsida > Solanales > Solanaceae > Nicotiana > Nicotiana tabacum. The sequence continues at coordinate 125,234,642 of NC_134091.1, forward strand.
GCTGATATTTTTATTCTACTATTTAAGATGGGAAGGTAAGCAAAGGAGTGAATCCAGAAGGCATTAAATTTTACAATAATGTCTTCAACGAACTTATCTCTAATGGTAATTACAGCTATCTCTCATTTTCTTCTTCTGATTTTATCCATTTCAAATCATTTAATTTTGTTTCTAGTTTTAATTTAATTGCTTTTCTTTATAGGTATTACTCCATTTGTGACTCTATTCCACTGGGACACACCACAAGCCCTTGAAGATGAATATGGAGGGTTTATGAGCTCACAAATTGCGTAAGTCACAATGCAAACAAAATTAATTACTGAGAGACGTATGCGGAGCCGGTATTTGAAAATTATAAACGGGCTTGGAATTCTAGTCTGTTTTAAGTTACTGGTTTTATACATATTTAATGAATTTTTAAAATTACAGGGTTTGGAGTAAAGGTATTGGGTTCAGACTAACCCGTAACTCGTAGTCTAGCTTCGCCATCAATCCCTGTTATTAAAAGATCTTCAGCAAAATATACATAGGCGGAATCAGGACTTAATATTTATCATGTATTATGAATTTGCTAGTAAACTCATAATTCGTCTTAGTTACTGGGTTCGAATTAAATTTTTTTTATATATTTAATAAATTTACTTGCTACTACTTCTTTCTTTTAAATATCTTGCTACTACTTCTTTCTTTTATATATTAAATATTTTTCCTTGAGGGGCTTCAAAAAAGAAAAAAGTTAAAAAGGTTGTAGCTAATGGGAATAGAACCAATGACCTTACAAAAGTTTTGAACTACTTTGACCACTAAGCTATGCTTTTGGATTATGTAATATATAGATATAAAAAATAGATTTTGCCTTATATATACAGTATAATTTTTCGGCAAAGGGGGTTCGGGTGAACACCCTTCTGCCCCCCTAAATCCACCATGGGGTAAGGTGTGCGTATACACTACCCTCCCAAACTCCACTTGTTGAATTATTTTATTGTTGTTCTACTATAAATATAGGATCTAAGCGATTACAGTTGCTGAATCCATCCGAACCTATATCTAATACTCTAACTCCGCCCCTAAAAATATATATCAGAAAGTAAATTCGAGATGTGTACTCATATTGTTGGTGCATGAATTCAGGAAAGACTATGGTGATTTTGTGGACATTTGCTTCAAAGAATTTGGAGATAGAGTGAAGTATTGGATCACTTTGAATGAGCCACTCTCTTATAGTATGAATGGATATGCAAAAGGAACCTTTGCACCAGGAAGATGTTCTAATTTTGTAGGAAATTGTACAAAGGGTAACTCTGGAACTGAGCCATATATTGTGGCTCATAACTTGCTTCTTGCCCATGCAACTGGTGTTAAGGTGTACAAAGAAAAATATCAGGTTAGCTTTTTTAATTACTTGATCTACTTTTATTTTGGTTTTCACTCGGTGTCCAGACTAATCTAGATTCATACCAGAAAGTTCCATTTTTTGCCGGATTCGTGCCGGGAATAAGTCCCATTTTGGAGGGTTAAGAGCTCCCTATTAAATGCGACTCCATACCCCAAGATTCAAACTCGAGACTTTTGGTTCATAAATCACTTAAAAATATTGATATTATTTTCCGTACCCAATCTCATATTTTCGTTTTATTTTTTGAAATAATTGCAGAAAACTCAGAAAGGCCAGATAGGAGTTACTTTGGTCACTCACTGGTTTGTGCCCAAAATCAACACACCTCAAGGACTCAAGGCTCCAATAAGAGCTCTTGACTTTATGCTTGGGTGGTACGTAAATTTTTATTGTCTCATAATTTCTACACACCATGTATGTCACCTTCTAAGATAGTGACATGTAAACTATGTGGCTCTGAACTTTTCGAAAATATTGTCCGTTCATGTCGGATCCTCCAAAAGTGGTGTTATTTTTTAAGGATCTGACACAAGTGTGGCAGCTTTTGGAGAGTTCGCAGTAACATAGCGTGTAACTGTATTCTAACAAATACAGAGTTTAAACTAAAATTACTAATTTCGACCGAACCCGTACTAACCTTCTAGGTCTGCCTCTGCTTTTCAGGTTTTTGGATCCAATAACATATGGTGACTATCCAACAAGCATGAAAGCTATTGTAGGGCGTAGGCTCCCAAAATTCACACCAGAGCAATCAAAGTTAGTGAAAGGATCAATGGATTTCTTAGGAATTAATTACTATACTACATATTATGCTTCTCCTATGCTTTCCATCAATAGGCTTAACCTCAGCTACACCACAGACAATCTTGCTGATCTTACAAGTAAGCCAACACATTCATCTATCATCCTCGTCGCAAGCATGGGCGGATTCAGGATTTGAAATTTACTTGATTCTACAACAATCTTTTATATATATATATGTATGTATATGAATAAAACTATTGGGTTCACGTGAATATAATCGACACTATAAATTCACCTATGCTTGCAAGTTTCCAAAATATTCAAGTTCAGTTTTAATAATTATTTATCTATTTTCTTTCAGCACAAAAGGACGGAAAACCTATTGGCACACCGGTATTGTTTTTCTTTCTCTCTTTTCTCGTAGTTGAGCATTTTCTATAAAACTGTTAATATGGGCTTGGCTCGGCCCGCATTCCTCTTAGGTCTTGATTGAGCTGGTCATTTTAAGACTAATCCAAATGGCGGGCTAGACCATCCTAACCCGTCAAATTCCAAAACCTATACAAGTTGGGTTGGGCTGGGCCAAACCAGCTCATAATGACAGTTCTAATTTTCTTGTAGAGGTACATAAATTTAAGTAACATGCTTATATTAATACTTGTAGACTGCTTTGGATTGGCTTTTCATTTATCCAAGAGGAATCTATGGTCTTATGCTTCACATCAAGAATAAATACAACAATCCTCCCATCTACATCACTGAAAATGGTAAAATCTTAAAGATTTTTACTAGATTTACCCGCTCGATCAAAAATATTTACAACCTTAGCTAAACATTTTTAGGAGTCAAAGTTCGATATGAGACATTAAAAAAATTGAAATTAATTAATTTGCAGGAATGGCAGAAGCCAATAATAACGCATTGTCACTTAAAGAATCTCTTAATGACGACACGAGGATTAAGTATTATGAGGGTCATCTATGGTTTCTATCAAAAGCTATAAAGTAAGTTTTCTTTTCTCTTCTATATTCTTTTCTTTAGATCTTTTGTTTTTTTAAATCCTGATTTTTTGTTTTGGAATTATAAAAGTTAATCTAATTGAAGGGGAGCAAGGGTATAGTTGTTTTCATGTGACTTATAGGTCACGGATTCGAGTCGTAGAAGCAGTCACTAATGATTGCATTAAGGTATCACACCCTTTGAGGTGCGGCCGCCCCCGAGCCCAGTGTGAATGCGAGATACCTTGGAACAACGGTATAGTTGTCTCCATGTAACATCTATATATAGGTCACGGGTTAGAGTCATGGAAGCAGCCACTAATGCTTACATTAGCATAGACTGTCTACATCACACCCTTTGGGGTGCGACCGTTCTCCGAGCCCAACATATATAAATACGAGATACCTTGTGCATTGAGCTGACTTTTAATCTAATTAAGTGTTGTAATTGACAGGGATGGAGCAAATGTAAAAGGACATTTTGTGTGGTCATTTTTAGATGACTATGAATGGGATGCTGGTTTTACTGTCCGATTTGGCCTCACTTTTGTTGATTACAAAAATGGACTGAAGCGATACCATAAGAAATCTGCTTATTGGTACAAGGACTTTCTCTTGTATACCGGCAAATAAATAATCTCACTCTTCTAGTGGCTCGAACTTATGGCGAGATTGATTTTTTGTTCGAAGTTCAAGAGAAAGGAGAGGGACCACCGTCCAATAATGGTGATTTTACAAATGTATGATCACACGAGTGGCTAGTACCTTCTCGAAAATATCGAACCTGAAATTCACTTTCCATTGGACTTTTTAACTTTCAAATCAGCCACTTTTCTACATGTTCTTATTTTTGTGAATGTGTGCATGTCATTGTACTTCTGGCAGAGTTTATGTTGCTGTTGCACTTTGTGTTACAGAAAAATAATGTAATTTACTATTGTGTGTTCAGAAATAAGATTGGAGCTCCTCCTATTAGTTATACACTTGTTTGCTTATGGAAAAAAGTTTGTGTACTCCTTCCTTTTAATAAATAAACATGTGTTAGTGAGTTGGTGGATAGTTTAATCGGTAAGTAGTAAAATAAATAATGGGTAAGTGGATGAAAGAAATAAATGCCATATTCTAGATCATGAGATGGTGGCTTGGAAGAAATTATGGCTGCTATCTTGTCTTTACAGGCACTAACATGACAAATAATCCAATTTAATATTATTTTTTTTGTTATGAAATAAAAGCAATATAGCAAGAGTTATGTATTTAACAAGGACTAATAATATAAGAGAATGATAACATTAGAAGAGAGGATTTATTTCTTCGTTTCAGAGTCTATCAAATAGGTTCATGATGAACCTATTTATAGAAATATTTCGTTGCTACAAAATCAATCCAAAACCTGTTATGAATACATAACCAATCTAAAACCTGTTATGGAAGATATCCATCGTTGCAAGTGGATGAATCCACTTGCAGGATTTACAACACTCCCCCTTGGATGTCTATTAACAGTTAATGTGCTTCCTTACTAAGAAAAACCCAGTGAGAAAAATCCTAGTGAAGGAAAAAGAGTACACATATCTTGTAATAAGCATTAAGGGTTCCCTCATTAAAAACCTTACCATGAAAACCCAAATGAGACAAAACCTTGGTTAAGGAAAAAAGAGTACAACGCGTATTTCTCCACCTGATAAAAATCTTATTTGATATCTCGGAGACGACACATTCCAATCTTGTATCTTAGCTTCTCAAATGTTGATGTCGGCAATGCTTTAGTGAACAAATCTGTCAAATTATCACTTGAACGAATTTGTTAAACATCTAATTCACCATTCTTTTGAAGTTCATGCGTAAAAAAGAATTTTGCTGAAATATTGTCTCCTTTAATATATCTCTCATTTAGTTGAGCTATACATGCAGCATTATCTTCATGTAATGTTATTGGGATATCGTTTCCCCAGAAAGACCACATATCTCCTGGATATGTTGAGTTATTGATCTCAACGAAATACATTCTCGACTCGCTTCATGAATGGCTATTATCTCTGCATGATTTGAAGAAGTAGCAACCATAGTTTGTTTTGTTGAATGCCATGATATGCCAGTAGCTCCACATGTGAATAAATAGCCTGTGTGAGATCGACCTTTATGTGGATCAGACAAATATCCTGCATTTGCATAACCAATCAATTGTGACCTAGATTCATTTGAATAAAATAATCTCATATCAATGGTCCCTCGCAGATATTTGAATAGATGCTTAATACTATTCCAGTGTCTTTGTGTTGGGGAAGAACTAAATCTTGCTAATAAACTTAGAGAGAAAGTTATATCTGGTCTAGAATTATTAGCAAGATACATTAATGCCCCAATTGCACTAAGATAAGGTACTTCAGTACCTAGAAGTTCATCATTTTCATGAGGACGAAATAGATCTTTATTATATCAAGCGATCTCACAACCATCGGGATACTCAATGGATATGATTTATCCATATAAAAGTGCTTTAAAATATTTTCGGTGTATGTTGATTGATAGACAAATATTTTATTTTTCAAATGCTCTATTTGTAGGCCAAGACAAAATTTTATCTTTCCAAGATCTTTCATTTCAAATTCTTTCTTCAAACATTCTACCGCCTTTGGAAGCTCTCAGGAGTTCCAATGATATACAAGTCATCAACATACACAACTATTAGGACAAATTCAGATCCAGATCCTTTTGTAAAGATACAAAGACAAATTTGGTCATTCTTGTACCCTTCTTTCAATAGGTATTTGCTGAGGCGATTATACCACATGTGCCCTGATTGCTTCAATCCGTATAAGGATTTCTGAAGCTTTATCGAACAAGTTTCCCGGGAATCTTTGTATATTTCAGGCACTTTGAATCCTTTCGGAATTTTCATTAAAAATTCGTTGTCCAGTGAACCATATAAATAGGCCATGACAATATCCATAAGACGCATGTTTTTTTATTTGCTGAGGCGATTATACCACATGTGCCCTGATTGCTTCAATCCGTATAAGAATTTTCATCAAGTTTTTTTATTTTTATGAATTGCTAGACTGATAAGATACCTGAATGTGCTTGCATACACCACAAGATAATATGTCTCTATATAACTAATGCCAGGATATTTATGAAAAGTCTTGTGCCACAAGTCGTCTTTATATTTATAGACTTGATTTTGCATTTCACCTTTTGCACAAGAACATATATGTACTGTCACAACCTAAACTAACCTCTGTCGTGATGGCGTCTATCGTGGAACTAGGCAAGCCGACTCATTTTCAAAACAAACCGATATTTTTATTTCAAAGATAATTTCAAGGTTATTTAACATAAAACCTCCATTTAAAGAGTTCAAATCAAAGAAAACAGAAGTGCGGAAAAGAAAAGCCCGACATCGGGGTGTCACTAGTCATGAGCATCTACTACAATCTGTCTAACAATATCAAGGCTAACTCAGCCTGAAAAATAACAAAATATAACTAGAGGAAGATAAGAAGGAGAAGAGCAGAGGTTGTGATCGTCAAACAGCTACCTTGCTATCTCCAAGAAAAAACTGCAACCAGAACACTCAATAACTGCTACCGTGTCCAGCTACACCTGAATCTGCACACAAGGTGCAGGGAGTAACGTGAGTATGCCAACTCAGTAAGTAACAACAATAAATAAAGACTGAGCAGTAGTGACGAACAATAAAGCATATAACGTTCATATTATGAAATCTCAGTAAAGTACAACATGCTTTAAAAATTAGTGTTTGAATAAAATCATCTCATTTAAACCCGGTTCCAATAAAAATCATTTAAAGATTTTTTTTTCCAACAGTTTTTCAAACAAAGGCTCAATGCAAAGGTGAGCAAAAATGATAAAATCATAAACATCCTCTCGGGCAAAACATCACTCATATACAGCCCCTCGGGCAAACCTCACAGTCACTCTTGCCACTCGGGCATACCTCACAATCACTCTTGCCACTCGGGCATACCTCACAATCATTCATGCGTCCCAGCACTCGGCACTCGCACTCAGTAGGTACCTGCGCTCACTGGGGTGTGTACAGACTCCGGAGGGGTTCCTTCAGCCTAAGCGTTATAATCTGCACTGACAACTCACGTGCTGCACGGACAACTCACTTGCCATAATAATAAATTATGCTGCAGGTGGGCAGCCTCGATCCACACTCATCCTCACAAATCAGGCCCTCGGCCTCACTCAGTCATAAACCTCTCAAGCCACTCGGGCATTTCAGTAAAACAGGGCATTCGGCCCAAAAACATTTATATGCATCAAAATAGAGTCATAAAACTGAGTTATGCAGTAAACAAGTATAAACACGAGTGAGTATAGATTTTCAATCGAAACAATGAGAGAATGGTAAGAAACAGCCCCTAAGGGTCTAAACAGCATTGGCGCAAGGCCCAAACATGGCATTCAGCCCAATTTACAGAAATTCTTTCTAAAACATATAAGTATCAAATGGTTCAACAAAGTATGCAACTTTACAATTGCTATAGGACGGACCAAGTCACAATCCCCAACAGTGCACGCCCACATCCCCGTCACCTAGCATATGCATCACTAAGAAAGTAGAATGATACAAAAATTCGGGGTTTCATACCCTCAGGACTAGATTTACAATCTTTACTTACCTCAAACCGTAAAATTCTTATTCTGCAATGTCCTATCCTCGTGAATTGGTCTCCAAACGCCTCGAATCTGGTCATAGATAATTCGTTTCAGTCAATAAAATTCATTGGAATTAATTCCACAAGATAATAATGATTTTCCATAAAAATCCAAAAATTAGCTCAAAAATCGCCCGTGGGGCCCGGCCCACGTCTCGGAACTCGACAAAAGTTAAAAAATCCGAAAACCCATTCAACCACGAGTCTAACCATACCAATTTTACAAAAATCCGACCCCAACTCGACCCTTAAATCTTCAATTTAAACCAAGAGGGTTTTTCAAATTTTTCCCAACTCAATTCACCAACTAAATGATGAAAACAACCATGGATTTGGGTAATTTAACCAATATTGAGTCAAGAACACTTACCCCGTTGTTTTCTCTGAAAATCACCCAAAATCGCCTCAATTCCGAGCTCCAAATTGCCAATAACTGAAAATGGGACGAAGTCCAATTTTCAGAACTTAAACTCACTGCCCAGACTTTTCTTCTTCGCGAACGTGGTCAGTGCCTCGCATTCGCGAAGCACAAAATAACTCACGTCCAAATTCCTCATTCGTGAACGCGACATCACCCTCGCGTTCGTGAAGCACAAAATGCCTCTGCCTCAATTCCTTCTACGCGAACGCGTTCACCCCATCGCAAACGCGATGCTTCATTTCCCCCTCACTACGTGAACGCGACACCCCCTACGCGAACACGTAGACCAATTGCCTGGGTGTCTTCGGCTGCTTCCTCTCTTCTTCGCAAATGCGTAACACCTCTCGCGTTCGCGATGCACACCCAGTCCACCCTTCGCAAAAGTATGCTTCTCTTCGCGAACAGGAAGAGCAAATATTGCCAGTCTCCCAGTTCCTCTTCGCGAACGCGAGGCTCAACTCGCAAACGCGATGAAGGAAACCAGATGGTGCATCAGAAAAATTCCAGTAGAGTTCCAAGTCCAAAAATCCAACCTGTTAACCATCCGAAACTCACCCGAGCCCCTCGGGACCTCAACCAAATATACCAACAAGTCCTAAAATATCATACGGACTTAGTCGAACCCTCAAATCACCTCAAACAATGCTAAAACTATGAATTACATCCCAATTCAAGCCTAATGAACTTTGAAATTTCTAATTTCTACAAACAACTCCGGAACCTATCAAATCACGTCTGATTGACCTCAAATTTTGTACACAAGTCATAAATGATATAACAGAGGTATTCCAATTTTCAGAATCGGATTCCAACCCCGATATTAAAAAGTCAACCCCCCGGTCAAACTTCTCAAAAATTAAACTTTCGGCATTTCAAGCCTAATTCCTCTACGGACTTCCAAATAATATTTCGAACACGCTCCTAAATCCAAAATCACCATACGGAGCTATTGGAATCATCAAAATTTAAATCTGAGGTCGTTTACACATAGGTCCATATCCGGTCCACTTTTCTAATTTAAATTTTTTAATTATGAGACTAAGTGTCTCATTTCACTCCGAGTTCCTTCCGTACCAGAACCAACTAACCCGATATAACATAATATAGCTGAATAATACAAAAAGAAGTAGAAATGGGAAAAATTGGGCTATAACTCTCGAAACGACCGGCTAGGTCGTTACATCCTCCCCCTCTTAAATATTCGTTCGTCCTCAAACGGGTCTAGAAACATACCTGGAGTCTCGAATAAGTGTGGATATCTGCTCTGCATCTCCCGCTCGGTCTCCCAGGTGGCCTCCTCCACAGACTGACCTCTCCATTGCACCTTCACTGAAGCTATATTCTTTGACCTCAACCTTCGAACCTGCCGATCCAAAATAGCCATTGGCTCCACATCATATGTCATATCACCCTCCAACTGAACCGTGCAGAAATCCAAAACATGGGACGGATCTCCAATATACTTTCGGAGCATGGAAACATGAAATACCGGATGCACACTCGACAAGCTGGGTGGCAAGGCAAGCTTATAAGCCACCTCCCCTATTCTCTGAAGCACCTCAAAAGGCCCAATGAACCGGGGGCTCAACTTGCCCCTCTTCCCAAACCTCATAACACCCTTCATGGGTGATACCTTCAGCAAAACCTTCTCCCCAACCATAAAAGACACATCACGGACCTTCCTATCCGCGTAGCTCTTCTGCCTAGACTGCGCCGTGCGAAGCCGCTCCTGAATCAATTTCACCTTATCTAATGCGTCCTGGACCAAGTCTGTACCTAAGAGCCTAGCCTCACCCGGCTCAAACCATCCATCCGGAGACCTACACCTCCTCCCATATAAAGCCTCGTACGAAGCCATCTGAATACTCGACTGATAATTATTGTTATATGCAAACTCCGCGAGTGGCAGAAACTGGTCTCATGAACCCCCAAAGTCAATGACACAAGCACGCAACATGTCCTCCAATATCTGAATAGTGCACTCGGACTGCCCGTTCGTCTGAGGGTGAAAAGTTATGCTCAACTCAACTTGAGTACCCAACTCTCGCTGCATGGCCCTCCAAAATTGCGATGTGAACTGAGTACGCATATCTGAAATGATGGAAACTGGGACACCATGCAGGCGAACGATCTCTCGGATGTAAATCTTAGCCAACCGCTCTGAAGAGTAAGTAGTACCAACTGGAATGAAGTGCGCGGACTTGGTCAGCCGATCCACAATAACCCAAATAGCATCGAATTTCCTCGAAGTCCGTGAAAGCCCAACTACAAAGTCCATGGTGATCCGCTCCCACTTCCACTCTGGGATCTCTAATCTCTGAAGCAAGCCACCTGGTCTCTGATGCTCATACTTAACCTACTGACAGTTTAGACACCGAGCCACAAACCCAACTATTTCCTTCTTCATCTGCCTCCACCAATAGTGCTGCCTCAAATCCTGGTACATCTTCGCGGCACCCGGATGGATGGAATACCGCGAGCTATGAGCCTCTTCAAGAATCAACTCTCGAAGCCCATCTGCATTAGGCACACATATCCGGCCCTGCATTCTCAGCACGTCGTCATCACCAATAGTCACATCCCTAGCATCACCTGTCTGAACCCTGTCCTGAAGAACGAACAAGTGGGGGTCATCATACTGACGCTCCCTGATACGGTCATAAAGATAAGACCTGGAGTCCACACAAGCCAATACCCGACTAGGCTCCGAAATATCCAATCTGACAAGCTGGCCTGCTAAGGCCTGAACATCCAATGCCAAAGGTCCCTCTGCTGCTGGAAGATATGCTAAACTCCCCAAGCTCTCTGTTCGGCAACTCAAAGCATCGGCCGCCACATTGGCCTTCCTCGGATGGTACAAAATAGTGATATCATAGTTCTTAAGAAGCTCTAAACCATCTCCGCTGACGCAAATTAAGATTCTTCTGCTTTAATAGATACTGCAGACTCCAGTGATCAATATAGATCTCACAATGAACCCCATACAAATAATGATGCCAAATCTTCAAGGCGTGAACAATGGTTGCTAACTCAAGATCATGGACAGGATAGTTCGTCTCATGGGTCTTCAACTGGAGCGAGGCATAGGCGATCACCCTACCATCCTGCATCAAAACACAACCAATGACTATCCTCGAGGCATCACAATACACGGTGTAAGAACCTGAAGCTGATGGCAGAACCAACATGGAGTTGTGGTCAAAGCAATCTTGAGCTTCTGAAAGCTCTCCTTACACTCATCCGACCACCTGAATTGAGCACCCTTTTGGGTCAATTTGGTCAAGGGCGATGCAATAGATGAAAATCCCTCCACAAAGTGATGGTAGTAACCCGCCAAACCAAGAAAGCTCCTAATCTCCGTGGATGAGGACGGTCTAGGCCAACTCTGCACCGCCTATATCTTCTTCGAATCCACCTGAATACCCTCGTTGGACACCACGTGCCCTAGGAATGCTACTGAACTGAGCCAAAACTCATATTTGGAGAACTTTGCATAAAGCTTCTCCTCCCTCAATCTCTGTAATACAATCCTCAGATGTTGAGCGTGCTCCTCCCGGCTACGAGAGTACACCAGGATGTCATCAATGAATACAACAACGAATGAGTCCAAATAGGGCTGGAATACACTGTTCATCAAATGCATGAACGCTGCTGGGGCATTGGTCAGCCCAAAAGACATCACCAAGAACTCATAATGGCCATATCGGGTCCTGAAAGCTGTTTTAAGAATATCTGATTCCCGAATCTTCAGCTGGTGATAATCGGACCTCAAATCAATCTTGTAGAATACCCTCGCTCCCTGAAGCTGGTTGAATAAATCATCAATGCGAGGCAAAGGATACTTATTCTTGACTGTGACCTTGTTCAACTGCCTGTAATTAATACACATTCTCATGGAACCATCCTTTTTCTTCACAAATAGAACTGATGCACTCCAAGGTGACACACTAGGCCGAATAAACCCCTTATCAAGGAGTTCCTGAAGCTGTTCTTTCAATTCCTTCAACTCCGTCGGTCCCATACGATACGGTGGAATAGAAATGGGCTGAGTGTCCAGCACCAAATCAATACCAAAGTCAAATATCCCTGTCAGGCGGCATGTCCGGCAGGTCTGCAGGAAACACATTCGGAAAATCACGTACCACCGGAACAGAATCAATGACAGGAGTCTCTGCACTAACATCTCTCACAAAAGCCAAATAAGATAGGCAACCCTTCCCAACCATGCGCTGAGCCTTCAAATATGAAATCACCCTACTTGGTACATAATCTATAGAACCGCTCCACTCAACCCTAGGAAATCCCGGCATAGCCAATGTCATCATCTTAGCGTGACAATCTAGAACAGCATGACATAGAGATAACCAATCCATACCCAATATCACATCAAAGTCAACCATACTGAGCAACAATAGATCTTCTCGGGACTCCAGAGCCCCAATAGTCACCACACATGATCGATATACGCAGTCCACAATAATAATATCGCCTACAGGAGTAGATACATATACAGATGAAACTAAGGACTCACGGGGCATATCCAGAAAATGAGCGAAATACGAGAAAACATATGAATACATTGAACCAGGGTCAAATAATACCGAGGCATCTCTGCGACAAACTGAGACAATACCTGTAATCACAGTATCTGAAGCAATAGCATCTGGTCTGGCAGGGAGAGCATAGAAACGGGCTTGACCACCCCTGGTCTGCCTCCCCCTTTAGGGAGATCCCTAGCTGACTGAACTCCACCCCGAGCTGACTACGCGGGTGGTGAGGTAACTGGTGCTATAGTCGAAGGCTGACTCCTCTGCTGAGATAGACCTCCATGACGACGAGGACACTGCCTCCACATATGCCTAAGCTCCCCACACTCAAAATAACTCCCTGGTGCTGGTGGAGGAAACTGAAGGGAACCCCTAGTACCGAGATGACTGGTAGAAGAACCTGGCATGGAAGAGCCCTGAACAGGTGGAGCACGGGACGTACTCTGAACTAGAAGGGCACTAAGTGATGAGTGGCCCTGATGAGAATTGTGAGAACCATGGCCAGATGATGCACCCCGATGAAATGGCCGAGCTGACTGAGCCTGTCTAAAATGACGACCTCTACCGTGCTGGAACTGACCCCCAAAAGGAGCACCGCTGAATCCACCCTGACCACGAGGCCTCTTGGCCTCCCTCTCAACCCTCTCCTGATCGTGAACCATCTCAATCTGTCGAGCAATGTCGACAACCTCATTAAAGGTAGCACCCGAAACCCTCTCTCTGGTCATGAGCAACTGTAGCTAATAAGTGAGACCATCAATAAACCTCATGATCCTTTCCCTGTCCGTGGGAACCAACCAGATCACATGACGGGCTAACTCAGAGAATCGCATCTCATACTATGTCACAGACATATCATCTTGGCGAAGCCGCTCAAACTGTCTGTGCAACTCCTCTCTGTGGGATCGAGGCACGAACTTCTCCAAAAAGACCACGGAGAATTGTTGCCAAGTAAGGGGTGCTGCGCCAACAGGCCTACGCCTCTCGTAAGTCTCCCAGTATCTGAGTGCAGCCCCAGAAAACTGAAAGGTAGTGTATGAGACCCCATAAGTCTCCAAAATACCAGCAGTATGGAGTATCCTCTGACACCTGTCCAAAACGTCATGAGCGTCCTCTCTCTGTGTGCCACTGAAAGGTGGTGGCTGAAGTCTCCCAAACCTCTCCAACCTATGCTGATCATCCTCAGGCATAGCGGGAACCACATAATCCTGAGCAACAGTAATCGGCTGGGCTGGTGGTGCCTCTGGTGTCTGAAGTCCCTGAATAACCTGCTCGGGTGTGCGAGCGATGGGAGTCTGAGTGCCTCCCCTGGCCTGAGAAGTGGTTGCGGCCGTCGAAATAGAGACCGCTTGAGCAAGGCCAGTGCACGCTGTCAGAATCTGAGCTAGGGCCTCCTGAAGGCCTGGAATCACAATAGGCACAGGTGGTGCCTCAGCTGGTGCATCAACAACTGGAACTTCGTCCTGATCTGGGAAAACCGGTGGATTTGCAGGTACTGCCCCATCTGTTGTACGGGTTGTACCTCTACCCCTACCACGGCCTCTTCCGCGGCTTCGGCCTCTCGCGGCCCTGGCTGGTGGTACTGGTGGCTGGCCCTCCTGACCGTAGTACGAGTCTTCACCATCTGTGAGAGAATGAAACAACAGATGTTTAGTTACTAGAATCAACAGATTCGCACGATAAGAATTAAAGAATGTGGAGATTCCTAAAGGTTCTGCAGCCTCCTGAAGATAAGTACAGACGTCTCCGTACCGATCCACAAGACTCTACTAAACATGCTCATGAATCGTGAGACCTATGTAACCTAGGCTCTGATAACAATCTGTCACGATCCAAACTAACCTCTGTCGTGATGGCGCCTATCATGGAACTAGGCAAGCCGACTCATTTCCAAAACAAACCGACATTTTCATTTCAAAGATAATTTCAAGGTTATTTAACATTAAACCTCCATTTAAAGAGTTCAAATCAAAGAAAATAGAAGTGCGGAAAAGAAAAGTCTGACATCAGGGTGTCACTAGTCATGAGCATCTACTACAATCTATCTAACAATATCAAGGCTAACTCAGCCTGGAAAAAAAAACTAAATACAACTAGAGGAAGATAAGAGGGAGAAGAGCAGGGGATGTGATTGCCAAACAGCTACCTTGCTATCTCCAAGAAAAATCTGCAACCAGAACACTCAATAACCGCTACCATGTCCAGCTATACCTGAATCTACACACAAGGTATAGAGAGTAACGTGAGTACGCCAACTCAATAAGTAGCAACAATAAATAAAGACTGAGCAGTAGTGACGAGCAATAAAGCATATAACATTCATATCATGAAATATCAGTAAAGTACAACATTCTTTAAAAATCAGTGTTTGAATCAAATCATCTCGTTTAAACCCGGTTCCAATAAAAATCATTTAAAGATTTTTTTTTCCAACAGTTTTTCAAACAAAGGCTCAATGCAAAGGTGAGCAAAAATGATGAAATCATAAACAGCCCCCCGGGCAAAACATCACTCATATACAGCCCCTCGGGCAAACCTCACAGTCACTCTTGCCACTCGAGCATACCTCACAACCGCTCATGCTTCCCAGTCACTCGGCACTCGCACTCAGTAGGTACCTGCGCTCACTGGGGTGTGTACAGACTCCGGAGGGGCTCCTTTAGCCTAAGCGCTATAATCTGCACGGACAACTCACGTGCTGTACGAACAACTCACGTGCCATAATAATAAAGTATGCTGCATGCGGGCAGCCCCGATCCACACTCATCCTCACAAATCAGGCCTACGGCCTCACTCAATCATAAACCTCTCAAGCCACTCGGGCATTTCATTAAAACAGGGCATTCGGCCCAAAATATTTATATGCATCAAAATAGAGTCATAAAACTGAGTTATACGGTAAACAAGTATAAACATGACTGAGTATAGATTTTCAATCGAACCAATGATAGGATGGTAAGAAACAACCCCTAAGGGTCCAAACATGGCATTCAGCCCAATTTACAGAAATTCTTTCTAAAACATATAAGTATCAAATGGTTCAATAAAGTATGCAACTTTACAGTTGCTACAAAACGGACCAAGTCACAATTCCCAACAATGCACGCCCACACGCCCGTCACCTAGCATGTGCGTCACTAAAAATAGTAGAATGATACAAAAATTTGGGGTTTCATACCCTCAGGACTAGATTTACAATCGTTACTTACCTCAAACCGCGAAATTCTGCAATGTCTTTTCCTTGTGAATTGGTCTCCAAACGCCTCGAATCTGGTCATAGATAATTCGTTTTAGCCAATAAAATTCATTGGAATTAATTTCACAAGATAATAATGATTTTCCATAAAAATTCGAAAATTAGCTCAAAAATCGCCTGTGGGGCCCACATCTCGGAACTCGACAAAAGTTACAAAATCCGGAAACCAATTCAACCACGAGTCTAACCATACAAATTTTACAAAAATCCAACCCCAACTCGACCCTCAAATCTTCAATTTAAATCAAGAGGATTTTTCAAATTTTTTCCAACTCAATTCACCAATTAAATGATAAAAATAACCATGGATTCGGGTAATTTAACCAATATTGAGTTAAGAACACTTACCCCATTGTTTTCTCTGAAAATCACCCAAAATCGCCTCAATTCCGAGCTCCAAATCGCCAAAAACTTAAACTCACTGCCCAGACTTTTCTTCTTCGTGAACGCGGTCAGTGGCTCGCGTTCGCGAAGCACAAAATAACTCCCGTCCAAATTCCTCCTTCGCGAATGCGACATCACCCTCGCGTTCGCGAAGCACAAAATGCCTCTGCCTCAATGCCTTCTACGCGAATGCGTTCACCCCATCGCGAACGCGATGCTTTGTTTCCCCCTCACTACGCGAACGCGACACCCCTCTACGCAAACGCCTAGACCAATTGCTTGGGGGTCTTCGGTTGCTTCCTCTCTTCTTCGCGAACGCGTAACACCTCTCGCGTTCGCGATGCACACCCAGTCCACCCTTCGCGAATGCGTGCTTCTCTTCGCGAACGTGAAGAGCAAATATTGCCAGTCTCCCAGTTCCTCTGCGCGAACGCGAAGCTCCATTCGCGAACGCGATGAAGGAAACCAGATGGTGCATCAGAAAAATTCAGCACAGTTCCAAGTCCAAAAATCCAACCTGTTAACCATCCGAAACTCACCCGAGTCCCTCGGGACCTCAACCAAATATACCAACATGTCCTAAAACATCATACGGACTTAATCTAACCCTCAAATCACCTCAAATAATGCTAAAATCATGAATTATACCCCAATTCAAGCCTAATGAACTTTGAAATTTTTAATTTCTACAAACGACTCTGATACCTATCAAATCACGTCCGATTATTTTGCACACAAGTCATAAATGACATAACAGAGGTATTTTAATTTTCAGAATAGGATTCCGACCCCGATATCAAAAAGTCAACCCCCTGGTCAAACTTCTCAAAAATTAAACTTTCGGCATTTCAAGCCTAATTCCTTTACGGACTTCCAAATAATATTTCGGACACGCTCCTAAACCCAAAATCACCATACGGAGCTATTGAAATCATTAAAATTCAAATCCAAGGTCATTTACACATAGGTCCATATCTGGTCCACTTTTCTAACTTAAAATTTTCAATTATGAGACTAAGTGTCTCATTTCACTCCGAGTTCCTTCCGAACCCAAACCAACTAACCCGATATAACATAATATAGCTGAATAATATAAAAAAAAGTAAAAATAGAAAAAATTGGGCTATAACTCTCGAAACGACCGGCCGGATCGTTACATATACCTCCACTGGGCTTTATACTTTCAGGTGTTGGGACCATCCATCCAACTTCACGTTTTTGAGGTGAAGTCAATCTTGATTGCGTATTTTTTATTTTTGTCCAATCATTTATCTATCCACATTCCAAGACAGATTTGAGAGATACTCGTCAATATCAATAATATTGAGCGTTATATTATATCAACGATATTGTCGACGATCATTTTATATCGGTTCCATCATCACTCAATAAAGACATAACTTATCGAGATATCATTATTTTCAGATACCTGACCCTTTCTTATGAGGTTTCATAAAGTGTTATGTCGCGGTGCTCTTATAGAGCACTTGCCTCTTTATTATGACCATCCTGATCATTTGCTCTTCTCCTTCTTCAAGGAGTTTTATTTTTGAAACTGATTGGTCTATTATGCTTCATGTGTGCCATAGACTTTATCCTTCACGGATTTTATTCTATTTGGATCATTAACCGCTGAAATATCACACTTAACTTTGGGTCAACAAATGTGCCTGATAATATTTTGCAAATGAATTATCACTTGAAATTCAAGTTCATATTTTCTTGTACGAGTATCTAGATGTACTCGTAATAATTCATTTCATGTATTACTTTTTCAGCTGCCCATTTTCTCCCCCTAATGTTGGATCACTAAGACATATCCCTATCATTCTTTAGGGACCCATCTTTATGCGTTATGGTGGAGCAATTAAATCATATAACACATATATATTTTTAGATGGAATTTATTTGGTTCTTGACCCTGAACCAATTGTAATGGGGAGAATTTATCATAACTTGTTGGCTAGATGTGTGCAAGTGCTGCTATATATATTAAATAATACATCTCATCCAAATTTCTTTTGGGGAGTTTTGTTATCATAACCAATTATTTAGCTATAATTAGAGGCATAGAATTTTTGCTAAACCAACTTGGATTTAAACCAACATTATCAAGATAAATCATTCAAATTTACATTCTCGAACTGTGCTCTAATAATTTGAGCAAGCAACCTTGCAAAATTCAAACTGCAAGTTGATAACAAACGCACATGTGACTATACAGTAGATGCATCTATTAATATCATATAATAGTAAACGGTCCACATGTCAGGTGACCGGGCCCATATATATATCATCTTTTATTCGTTCTAGAAATTAAGGGATTTCAATTCTCAACCTTAACTGGTATATCATGAGAATAAGCAGCACAAGAGAATTCTTGAAGAATCTTCTTACTTCTTCAATATATGCCAATGTGGGTTCTCAATTAATTTTCGCATGATAACTATTGAACCGGGATTATCTACCAGTCACGCCAACTAATATTTATTTCAGTAAACCTCTAGTTTACTTGTGGCATGCTATTCCACTCTCATGTTTATACTTGTGTAGTACAAATAGAAGAAAAGTCGGGTAACATTTTATATTTATCCGGTATGATTATATTAATATGAAGATATTTAATCTTCTTTTTATTTATAGTCTCAATATGCCAACTACTTTGGATAATATATTTAAAACTCAAAAAATATTTCTTTTGAGACTTACTACAATACCAATGCCATGAATAATTTTATTTATCCGGGTAGTAATAAATTAATTCTTCCGGATCTCTTAATTGATTTTGTACTACAAGATCTTTTGTCACACCATTCATATGGTGAATGTCTGCTTCACGGAGAAAATCATATTATAATAAATTGTCATGGTCAAAGTCATCATAAGCAAAATTATTTCTTGCTTGAATTTTCTTTAATAACCTTTAATAAGGCATGTCAAAATATTTTTGGCATACCACATGTACGCGACCAATGACATATTCATGTAACCACACAGTAATATTCATTATCTTTTTTTTTCTCAAACCTCCCTTAGAGGTGAGTTTGTGGTATGTGTCTAATCATTCATTGTATGTGTTTATTCATTACTTTTATCCATATTGCTACACTCGCCTTCAGGAAGGATTCTACATTCTAAATGTTTATCACAAGTCACATTCTTTTCAAGGAATGGAGTATAATCATTGCGACGTGCTTTTCCATACCAATTTGATGGTAAACATCCCCTTCACCTTTTGAAGGATATGTTGAGAACCTTTGTTGTTCTCTTTTTTATAATTACTACCGTGATGACGATTATTATTTTGTTCTTTGCCACGACCATGCCAATTCATATGGCCACGGTAATTATATTGTCTTATTTCAGAATCATCATCAAAATGGTGCATTGGGACTTGAACTCAATGTCTTACTCTTATAAAGGCGTGTTAGGCTTTATTGTGTTGGGACTTGAACCCAACATCTTATCATTATGATACACTTGGATATGAACCCAATATACCGAAGCCTCTTTCAGAATATATTGCAACTTAAATTAAGAGAAAATTTGAAGCATCAGACTATAACTACTATTATAATTATCTATAATTACTATTGCTCTGGGCTTTATGTAAACCTGCATCTTCTCTTGCTTTTGGGGCAAAACAATTTAGGTTCATATGAAGTAACAATAATATGCACCTGCCTTCCTTGATGTCTTTAAATCATACATTTTTACACTTATGCTTATTTGACTATTCTTATGTATCCATAAAGAAGTCAACATCTCATGTTCTAAAGGTCAAAGATCATAATATGCTCTAACTATGAATTAGCTTCTATGAGAAAAGTAGCAAGTTTGTGTCAACAAGAATAAGTAACATTCTCTCAGTATTCACCTTATAGATCTTTGTTGGCTAGCTTTTTTAGCCTCTTTGGGTTTTTTTCCTTTTTAATCTTATTTCACATTCTTTTCATAGATAATCAAGATAAAGAAAATATTTTCAACTATGAAGAACTTGACAAATAGGCTAATCAAAAGTATGAAATTTAATTTCTGCCGGAAAACAGAGAGATGATATATCTTAATTTTAAGAATAAAATGAGTGTCTATAGTAAGTCTTAATAAAACAAGTCTCTTCGACCATCTTAAATAAAATAACAATAAAAGCTTTTATATCCATATAACTTTGATCACTACTAAAATACTACTACTCCAATATTACGCAACATATGAATTCTGAGCACTTAGTATAGAATGCAACGTAAATATAATGTAACGCATTAACACATGGAGAACTCTTACAAGTCCAATATTGAATATCACACAAAGAACAAACTCAAATATAAAGAATAAGATGTGAAGTATACCTGAAGTTCTATGAATTTCACATCATCTCATTTATTTGTAACAGTTCAAATATTAAGAATTGGATACCTTCTCTAATTAGGCTAGGGGTTTCGAAGTAAGTTGTTCATAGTGGCAGATTCCATAAACTAATTGCTTGACCAACTTTGCTTCAACATATGGACCGAAAAGAAAATTGGTGTCACGATCCAAGATCCAATTAGTCGTGATGATACCTAATCCAACCTGTCAGGTAAGCCAATTAACAACTATCGAATTTAAATGAGATTTATTAAGAAAAGAAATGAAAATACAACTGCTTTATACAAGAATTTCCCAAGGACTAGTAGTATAAATCATGAGTATCTAAGATTTAGAATTTACAAAGCTGGTATGAAATAAAGTATATCATTTGTTTGTCAGATTAAAATTCTAAAGCTACCAAGATCAAGAGGCAGCTATGACCAGAACGCGGGTACATATTCAAATCCAGCTCCCTCCGTGCACAGCAACATCAGCATCCAACATCTGTACGCAAGGTGCAAAAGTGTAGTATAAGTACAACCGAACCCATATACTCAATAAGTAACAAACTTAATCTTAGGCTGAAAGTAGTGACGAGCTGGAACAAAGGTCGAAGTCCAACATCAGTTCATAACAACATAATAAAAGTGATAAAAGAAGTAACTCAGAGATATAGTGCTCAGCTCGTTCACAATTTCGAAAAATATGCATGATTTTCAAGTATGTCAGTGAAAATCTAAATCTTTTACCGAAATCACCAAAATATGAGTACGTTTGTAAAACCGTAATTTTTCCCAAAACTTTCAATAGGTAAATGTTTCATTTTCAAATGGCATTAGGAAAGTACATGTAAAGACCCGACTTATCGTTTTAAGAATTAACGCTCCGTTCAGCGACTTAAGATCTCGAGCAGTTTCGTAATATGTATTATGACCTGCGTGTGTGGTCGAGTTTGGTTCTCGGAAGATTTGGAATTTAATTTAAAGAACAATTCTCATTTTCTAAGTTTAAATGGAAAGAGTTGACCGGAGAGTTGACTTTTGAGCAAACAACCCAAGAATAGAATTTTGATGATGTCAATAGTTTCGTATGGTGATTTCAGACTTAGGAGTATGTCCGAATTTGGATTTGGAAGTCCGTAGGACAATTCGATGCATTTTGGCGAAAGTTGGAAAATATAAGATTTTTGGAGAGTTCGACTGAAGGTTGAATTTTTGATAACGAGGTCAAGTTTCAATTACAGAAATTGGAACAACTCCATTATGTCATTTATAATTTGTGTGCAAAATTTGAAGTCATTTCGGATTGATTTGATATATTTCGGCACACAATATAGAAGTTGGAAGATTTGAAAACTCATAATTCGATTCGAGGCGCGATTCATAATTTCGGCATTATTTGACGTGGTTTGAAGCCTCAACTAAGTTCATATTGTATTTTGGGACATCTTGGTATATTTTGTTAAGGTCCCGAGAGCCTCAAGTGGATTCCGGGTAGTTAACAGATCGATTTGGACTTGAAGAAAGCTGCTGGAAATTTCTGAACTGCTGGTGCATCGCTTTCGCGATGTTCTGGTCGCAGAAGCGACCTCGCAAAAGCGAGGAACTTGTCACAGAAGCGACCTGGGAAGAGCTGAAGGGAGGTCGCAGATGCGGACAGTCTTTCGCACCTGTGCAATCGCAGGTGTGATGTCTTGAAAACGTAGAAGCGGACTGAGGCAGAAGCTGGGCATGATTCTCGCAGAAGCGAACCTTCGTCGCAGAAGCGACATCACAGATGCGATGCTTCTGTCCGCAAGTGCAAAATTTGGACTGCCAGTGAGGATCGCAAAGGCGAATTTTGGCCCGCAAAAGGGAGGCCGCAGATGCGGCATTTATGTCCGCAGAAGCGAACTAGACAAAAACATTAAAGGACCAAAAATTAGTCATTTTGCAATTTTCGATTGGGATTTTGGAGCTCAGTTTTGGGGCGATTTTGGAGGAGTTTTTCACATACTTACACTTGGGTAAGTGTTCTATATCCTAAAGTGATTATATTTCATAAATTCATGATTATATTCATCATATATTTCGGATTTAAATGGAAGAAATCAAGGTTTTTGCAAAACTTTTCAAGAACGAAAAATTTAGATTTGCAGGTCGAGTTGTTATCGGAATTTGATAAAATTTGTATGGTTGAACTCGTATCGGAATGGATGTATGATTTCGTGAAAATTATGTCGGGTTCTGAGAGGCGGGCCCCGCGTTGACTTTGGTTGATTTGTTTTAGAATAAAATTTTAAGTCGACGTTTTATTATCCGAAATTATTTCCGGTAAATTTTAATAAAGTTATACAATTAATTTGGATATATTTAAGCTGTACGGAGGTTAATTCAAGCAAGAACGCTATTTTAGAATATCGGCATAACTTCAAAAAGGTAAGTATCTTGTCTAACCTTGAGTGGGGGAATTACTCCTTAGGCATTGAATTTTATGTGGAAATTATGTAATTGGAAGTTGTGTACGCGAGGTGACGAGTACGTACTCGGGCTAATATGTGCAAATTTTATTGGTTTAAAATTTTAGGCATTTTTATGTATTAAATTGGATAATTGTTGACATTTGGTAAATCCTTGAATTGTCACGCCTCATTCCTTATTTGTCGAGTTTATATTTTATATGATAATTTGATGTTATTGTCACTTGAATTTTTATGTGAATTCTGTGTGTTTGTTGATTTGATATTTTTCTTGGAATCCTTATCTGCAAATAATTATTTAATAAATTTAAAATGAGGCATTAATTTATACTTATTAAAAAATTGGAACAAAGAAGGTGGTGTCCTATGTTGAGTTACTTTTTCACCTCTGTTATTATTTTTGAGGTTTTATATTGTCACGACCCAAATTTCCCTCTGTATAATGTCGTGACGGCACCTAGTCTCTACGACTAGGTAAGCCTAACATTCACGGAATAATAAAATAAAAATAAAATTTTAACACCTAACTGTTCAAAATACACAGCAAATCCCAAAATCCGGAACATCGTGAATCACAACCTACAGAAGGAAAAATCGAGTGTCTCTATACATCAGAATTCTAACAAGGAAAATACATAAGATAATGGACATGAGAAAGAGTAGAAGGGGACTCCGAGGTCTGCGGACGCGGCAGATATACCTTGAAGTCTCCAAAGCTGTCTCGGCTCATTGATAGTGTGGCTGATAAGGTGCACCTGGATCTGCACACGAAAAACATGTGCAGAGAGTAGCATGAGTACACCACAATCGGTACCCAGTAAGTGCCAAGCCTAACCTCGGTCGAGTAGTGACGAGATCAGGTCAGGGCCCTACTGGTAAATATATATAATAAAATAATATAGAGTGTAATACCGCAATAAAATAAAGGCTGAAATTTAACAACAATGGAATCATAGAAGGTAACAGCTCAGTACACAGAAACACAACAGGGGATCTCCCGAGATACCGTCTCGTAGTCCCAAACGTAAATGTGCAGGGGAATCTCCCGGAATACTGTTTCATAGTCCAAAAGTAAATGTGCAGGGAAATCTCCCGAAATACCGTTCCGTAGTCCCAAAGTAAATATGTAGGGGAATCTCCCGGAATACCGTTCCGTAGTCCCAAAGTAAATATGCAGCGCGAGTGATAGAAAGACAACTACATCACGAAATTCTTACAATTTAGACTAAGTACCAGTCAGGGAAAAAGCAGGAAATTCACTGAGCATGTTGCGCATAATTCACATAAATAATTAAGACACGTAGACATGTTGTATTAGACTAAACATGATAGCTACACATATTGGAATAACTCAATTAAGAATGAAAATAGATTAGTATTCATTAAAATGGTATAACTCAAAATAACAGGAAAACATGTTTCTGCTCGGCAAAAAAATCGGGTTTTTCCATAACTAGCCCGTGTACGAACTCGTCACCTCACGTACACGGCGCTCACATAGCATAATAGTTCCAAATCTTAAGGGGATTTTTCCCACGCAAAGTTAGGAAAGCCACTTACCTCGAACCAAACTCAATCAATTGGTCACAATGCCTTTCCCACGAATATCCGGCTCCGAATGGCCCAAATCTAGCCAAAAGCAATTACATATCTTAAATACAACAATAATAGACTCATCTAATTAACGAAATCAACATTTTAACAAAAATTCCGAAATTAACTCAAAATCGCCCATAGGGCCCATATCTCGGAATCCGACAAAAGTTACAGAATATGAACGCCCATCCAACCACGAGTCCAACCATACAAATTTCACCAAAATCCGACATCAACTTGAACCTCAAATCTTCAATTAAAATCTATGAAGATTTCTACCATTTTCAACTCAATTTTTACCCATTTGAACTTAAAAATCTTTCCACAACCTTATTGGTATGTATACATAATACTCTTATACCCAAGAATCATACTATTAATCACCCATCTTTACTCCAACCCGAAATTGAAGAATTGAGGAAAGAAATTCTTACCTCTATGAAGCCCTAGCAAGATCCTTGTGAAATCTTCAAACCTTGAACAAGAATTGATGGATAAATCACTAAGTCTTCACTTTCTCTCTCTAAAATGCTCTCACATCTCTCTAAAATATCAGATTTTGGCTCAAAAATGAGCTTCAAGGGCTATAAATCAAAGTTGGGTCGGGTCAAAAATTAGAAAGAATGGAAGCTCCGACGCAGTTATGTAGTCGCATATGCGATCGCATAACAGGTATGCGGTCCGCATACCAACCGCATAATTTGGCCTCCAAAGCTGGGCGTTACTGACCTGTTATGCGGTCATTATGCGGTCTGCATACTTGTTTTGTGGTCGCATGATGGACCGCAAAATAGGTCTGCGGTCGCATAATACACCACAGATTTTCCTCAAATCTTGCTCTCCTCCTGCTCCACTTTGCGACCATTATGCGGTCCGCAGAGTGATTCTGCGACCGCATAGTGGTCGCAGAAATGACCATTTTCCGACAAAATTTTCCTTTACTATTTGATCTACCTCGACGCTACAAAAACTTAATTTCCTTAGCAAAACTTTTCGGGTCACTACACATACGTCAACATCTGGTCAACCTTTTCAACTGAATTTTGAAACCTTGGAACTTGGTGTTCCAAATCATTCAAAAATCTCACCAGACCCGAACCAATTACCCCCGACAAGTCACATAACAAATGTAAAGCATAAATTGAGCAGTAAATGGGGAAACAAGGTTATAATACTCAAAACGACGGGTAGGGTCGTTACATATATACGTTGTACGGAGCCTTGGGCTATTTGTTGAGAAATTTATTGATTTTGCTACATCTTTGGAATTTGGTTGTGGTCAGTGGACAAATTGTGATATGAATTATTGTATTGTGTTGTCGTTTAAACACTCTCCTTGATGTTATTTATTCTTTCTACCTTGCTTGTTAATGATATACATATGCTTAGTAAGAAAGAGTGTAAAGCACGAAGGGTGATGTTATGCCATTTGATAGTGTAAAGCACGAAGGGTGATGTCATGCCATTTGAATTATATTATCATGTGAGGGAGATTGTAAAACACGAAGGGTGATGCCGTGCCATTTGAATTATATTATCATGTGAGGGAGAGTTTAAAGCACGAAGGGTGATGCCGTGCCATTTCAATTATATTATCACGTGAGGATGAGAGTAAAAGCACGAAAGGTGATATTGTGCCATTATTTTTACATTATTATATGTTCATGGCACGAAGGGTATTTTCGTGCTGGCGAGGATAAGAGACATACATTATATTGTGATATCTTTTCATTGTGTATTTATTTAGGCCTTTATCTTGTGATGTTATTGTGTATATATGTTTTCTATGTAACTTGTAGTCGTTGTTGCTTCATGTGTGGCTCCCACTTTATTTCTTTTATTGTTATTGGCATTTATCCCACCTAGTTGGTACTGTTATATGTATGCACGATGAGAAAGAGATAAATGCACGAAGGGTGTTGCCGTGCCAATTGGTTTGATTTACATATATACATTGGGTGAGAATGACACAAGTGCACGAAGGTATTGCCGTGCCATTTGATGTGACATATTGAATATATTTCTCACACCAGAAAAGTTAAATGAGATGTCACATAGTGACTTTTACTTTAAAGAATTATATTCGAAAGGTGTTTACTTGAAAGAATTATATTCGAAAGATATTTACTTGAAAGAATTATATTTGAAGATATTTATTTGAAAGAATTATATTCGTAAGATATTTATTTGAAGGAAGTATATTCGGGATACATTTAATTGTACGGATTACATTCTAAATATTTTCATTTGAAAAACTTATAGAAGAAAGATGTATATTTTGAAGGACTTGATTAATTGGATGTACTTGTGTTTATTATTTGTTTGAGCAATATTTATGGTGTTCTTGTTGCCTTGCTTTTTATGTCACAAGTTGATTATTGTTGCCATCACTGTTATTTATTTTTTATTATTTTTGTATGCTATATTGCACATGTTATTTGACTAGTGTGTGTCTTGACTGTACCTCGTCACTACTCCACCGAGGTTAGTCTTGATACTTACTGGGTTCCGACCGTGGTGTACTCATACTATACTTCTGCACATTTTTGTGCAGAGCCAGGTATTGGAGATATCGGATTTGGACAGAGGTTAGAGTGTGATCGCAAAGATGTAAGGTAGAGTTGTTTGGTCGTCGCAGTCCCTTCGAGTGTTTCCATTTTTATTGTACTGTCAACTCTTATTCGAACAGTATGGTATATTCGATCCTTGAGATAATTTCATGTATTCAGTTAAAGTTCGTGACTCAGTATTACCAGTCTTGGGAAGTGGTTATATTTGTTTTTCGCTTTTAGTTTCAATTATCTATTTCAAAACAAATGACTCGTAATGTAATTGTAATCGGCTTACTTAGTCTTAGAGACTAAGTGCCATCACGACACCTGTGGTGAAATTTTGCGTCGTGACAAGTTGGTATCAGAGCTCTAGGTTCATAGGTTCTACGAGTCACGAACGAGTCTAGTAGAGTCTTGCGGATCGGCACGGAGACGTCTGTACTTATCTTCGAGAGGCCACAGAACTGTTAGGAAATTTCAACTTTTTTCATTCCTGTCGTGTGGAATTTGTTGATTTTTGAATTTGAGCCTTTGAATCTCTATTCTCTGACAAATGGTGAGTACACGTGCTATCGGGTCTGCTGAGAAAATACCTGCGCATATTGCTAGAGTCGCAAGAGGCCGGGGCTGAGATAGAAGTCGAGGTAGAGGCCGAGGAAAGGCACGTGTCGCAGCTAGAGCACCTGTCAGAGTAACAATTAAGGAGCCGCCAGTAGCTCCGATTGGGGGATAGGTACCGGAAGCACCTGTTGTTACCCCCGAACTTCAGGAGACCTTAGCACAGTTCCTTAACATGTTTGGTACATTAACGCAGGCAGGATTGATCTCTGTTGCACCAAATATTTTACAGATTGGGGGAGGAGCTCAGACTCCTACCTCCCGTACTCCAGAGCAGCAGGTCTACACTGGTAAGGTTCTGGGTGTGGTGTCGGTACAACCTGTTATGCCGGTTCAGCCTGAGTTTAGGCCAGAGACATCAAAAGAAGAACAAAAGAGACTTGAGAGATTAAAGAGGTATAGTCCACCTACTTTTGGTGGCATAGCTACCGAGAATGCCCAGGGATTCCTAGAAAAGTGTCACTGTATTCTCCGTACCATGAGTATTGTAGAAGTGAGCGGAGTTTCCTTTACTACATTTCAGCTGCCAGAAGCAGCGTATCAATGGTGGCAAGTTTATGAAGAGGATAGACCAGTCGATGCAACACCACCAACTTGAGCTCATTTTTCAGAGATGTTTTTGAAAGAGTTTGTTCCCCAAACTCTCTAGGATGTGTGGCACACAGAATTTGAACAGTTGCGTCAGGGCACCATGACGGTGTTAAAATATGCTATCAGGTTCAGTGAGTTAGCTCGCCATGCACCAGTCTTGGTTCCTACAGTTAGAGAACGAGTTTGCAGATTCATCGAAGGGATCGATTATGATTTTAAAATATGTATGGCTCGAGAGTTGCGGACTGACATTCCATTTCAGCAAGTAGTAGAAATTACCAGGATGTTAGAACATGTTCGAAATGAGGAAAAGAAGTCTAAGGAGGCCAAAAGGTTTCGAAATTCTGTAGGATTCAGTGAATTCTACTCTACAGCTATGACTCATCATGGCAGAGGCTCGGGCAATCGGTCAGCCCAGTCCGCAATTCAGAATACTCGTAGTGCTCCAGTTAATACTTTTAGTGCACCACCAGCACGAGGTTCTTATAGTGGTTATTCTAGTTATCCGGCACAGACTCAATACGAGCAGTCGCGACCTCAGAGGGGTTGTTATGAGTGTGGTGACACCAGGCACATCATGAGAAATTGTCCCAGACTTGGGAGAGGCAAATTTCATCAATACACTCAGGCTACATGCTTTATTTTAGTTAATATTCCACGTTCACAGCCAATTGGAGGTGGAGGACAGGCTTGTAGAGGGCGCCCAAGAGAGGGAGGCCCGACCCGTTGATATAATTGCTATGAATTGGTTGAGGCCGATATACCAGATGGTGTCGTTACAGGTATGAATTAATTTATAATAAAAGGAGCATTATTCTTATTTTGATTCGATTATCGAGGTGAGAACTCCTTTCATGCTCCTTGTATGGTGGATTTGTGAATTTGTACTCCATTTCAGTATTTTTCCCTGTTGGGAGACTTGATGGTGTTAGCCGTGTCTATCATTTTTTTTTTGTAAATTATTGTGGGCTATGAGTCCAAAAGGTAACTTCTTATTACTCACTACAGTGGGTTTTGATGTTATTTCGGGATAATTGATTACAATTTTATGAATTATATGCCCTACCGGTATGGGGGTTCATTACGTGTTATGAAAATTATTTATGAAATTTATTAAAAGAAAGAAAGAAAGGAAATAGAAATTTTCAGTTGGCACAATGTGCAAAATACTTGTGATTCAGGGTTGAGGACGAGATCATCGCATTTTTATATGATGTGAAATATTTAAACTGGGATACAAGCCACAGTGAAAGTTATATAATGACGAGGTCTTTGTGGTGAAATTTATGAGTTTAAACTCCCTTTGTAAAATTAAATTTGTACTATAGTATCAATAGGGAGTCATGCCTATTAGGCTTATTTGATAATTCTTTTATGTATTTTTGTGCATATTTAGCCATATTTGTGTTGTAACTATTAAGTTTTTAGCCTATGAAATGAGTGCCCATGTGGCGTTAAATGTGACTCGTTAATTCGGATAAATAATTATGAGGTCTTCATGCCTCGCGTGTTGCTGTCAGTGTTGTAAAAATTTGAAACGAGATTTTTGGTTAATATGAGATTAATTGAGGATGCTGGAATTAATTATGAACGACTATTATGATCAGAGATGTGGTTATGGGCATACGTATAATGTGTGTGTGGGCACGAAATTGCTACAGCCGGTTGAGACTAACACAGTGTATTAATATGAAAAACAATCAGGCATTTGAAATTGATTGGAGTATAAGGAATTGGATTTAAAGCTTATAAGTGTGGATAAAATAAATAATCTCTACTGAGATGGTGTTGTCGAACCCCTTTAAATTTACGGCGACGTAGAATCACCTGTGAGTATGTGTGAAATAATGCACTCAGTAATCTAATGTCAGCAGAATAATTCTTGGCACGTTCGGGGACGAACGTATGTTTAAGAGGGGGAAATGTAACGACCCGACTTGTCATTTTAAGAATTAACACTTCGTTCAGTGAGTTAAGGTCTCGAGCGGCTTCGTAATATTTATTATGACCCGCGTGTGTGGTCGAGTTTGGTTCTCGGAAGATTTGGAATTTAATTTAAAGAACAATTCTCATTTTTTTAAGCTTAAATGGTAAGAGTTGACAGGAGAGTTGACTTTTGAGCAAACGACCCCAGAATGGAATTTTGATGATATCAATAGCTTCGTATGGTGATTTCGGACTTAGGCGTATGTCCGGATTTGGATTTGGAAGTTCGTAGGACATTCATTTTGGGGAAAGTTGGAAAATAGAAAATTTTTGGAGAGTTCGACCGACGGTTGAATTTTTGATAACGAGGTCAGATTTCAATTCCGAAAATTGGAACAGTTCCATTATGTCATTTATGACTTGTGTGAAAAAATTGAAGTCATTTAGGATTGATTGATACATTTCGGCGCAAAATATAAAAGTTGGAAGATTTGAAAACTCATAATTTGATTCGAGCTGCGATTCGTAATTTCGGCATTGTTTGATGTGGTTTGAAGCCTCGACTAAGTTCGTATTGTATATTGGGACATGTTGGTATATTTTGTTAAGGTCCCGAGAGCCTCGGGTGGATTCCGGGCGGTTAACGGATCGATTAGGACTTGAAGAAAGCTGTTGGAAATTTCTGAACTGCTGGTGCATCGCTTCTGCGATGTTCTGGTCGCAGAAGCGAGGAATTTGTTGCAGAAGCGACTTGGGAAGAGCTGAAGGGAGGTCGAAGATGCGGACAGTTTTGCGCACCTGCGCAATCGCAGGTGCGATGTCTTAAAGACGCAGAAGCGGACTAAGGCAGAAGCTGGGCATGATTTTCGCAGAAGCGATCCTTCGTCGCAGAAGCGACATCGCAGATGCGATGCTTCTGTCCACATGTGCAAAAATTGGACTGCCAATGAGGATCGTAAATGCGAATTTTGGCCCGAAAAAGCGAGGCTGCAGATGCGGCATTTTTGTCCGCAGAAGCGAACTAAACAGAAATATTTAAGGACCAAAAATCAGTCATTTTGCCATTTTCGATTGGGATTTTGGAGCTCGATTCTGGGGCGATTTTTAACGAGTTCTTCACGACTTAGACTTGGGTAACTGTTCTATATCCTAAAGTGATTATATTTCATAAATTCATGGTTATATTCATCATATATTTTGGATTTAAATGGAAGAAATCAAGATTTTTGTAAAACTTTTCAAGAACGAAAAATTTAGATTTGGAGGTCGAGTTTTTATCGGAATTTTATAAAATTATTATAGTTGAACTCGTATTGAAATGGATGTCTGAATTTCGTGAAAATTATGTCGAGTTCCGAGAGGTGGGCCCCGCGTTAACTTTGGTTGATTTTTTTTAGAATAAAATTTTAAGTCGACGTTTTATTATCCGGAATTATTTTCGATGAATTTTAATGAAGTTATACAATTAATTTGGATAGATTTGAGTTGTCCTGAGGTTAATTCAAGTAAGAAATCTATTTTGGAATATCGGCCTAATTTCAAAAAGATTAGTATCTTGTCTAACCTTGAGTGGGGGAATTGCCCCTTAGGCATTGAGTCTTATGTGGAAATTGTATAATTGAAAGTTGTGTACGCGAGGTGACGAGTAGATACTCGGGCTTATATGTGCAAAATTTATTGGTTTATAGTTTTAGGCATTTTTATATATTAAATTGAATAATAGTTGACATTTGGTAAATCCTTGAATTGTCACGCCTCATTCCTTATTTGTCGAGTTTATATTTTATATGATAATTTGGAGTTATTGTCACTTGGATTTTTATGTGAATTACGTGTGTTTGTTGATTTGATATTTTTCTTGGAATCCTTATCTGCAAATAATTATTTAATAAGTTTAAAATGAGGCATTAATTTATATTTATTAAAAAATTGGAATAAAGAAGGTGATGTCCTATGCTGAGTTACTTTTCCATCTCTGTTGTTGTTTTTGAGGTTTTATATATGTTGTGTGGAGCCTTGAGCTATTTGTTGAGAAATTTATTGAATTTGCTACATCTTTGAAATTTGGTTGTGGTCAGTGGGAAATTTGCTACATCATTTAATAGTATAAAGCACGAAGGGTGATGCCGTGCCATTTGAATTATATTATCATGTGAGGGAGAGTATAAAGCACGAAGGGTAATGTCGTGCCATTGAGAGTGTAAAGCATGAAGGGTGATGCCGTGCCATTTTAATTATATTATCACGTGAGGATGAGAGTAAAAATACGCAGGGTGATGACGTGCCATTATTTTTATATTATTATATGTTCATGGCACGAAGGGTGTTTCCGTGCAGGCGAGGATAAGAGACATACATTATATTATGATATCTTTTCGTTGTATATTCATTCAGACCTTTATCTTGAGATGTTATTGTGCACCTATATTTTCTATATGACTTGTAGTCGTTGTTGCTTACTGTGTGCCTCCCACTTTATTTCTTTTATTGTTATTGACTTTTCTCCCGCCTAGTTGGTATTGTTATATATATGCACGGTGAGAAAGAGATAAATGCACGAAGGGTGTTACCGTGCCAATTGATTTGATCTACATATATACATTGGGTGAGAATGAGACAAGTGCATGAAGGTATTGTCGTGCCATTTGATGTGATATATTGAATATATTTCTCACACCAGGAAAGTTAAATGAGGTGTCACATGGTGACTTTTACTTTAAATAATTATATTCGAAAGGTGTTTACTTGAAAGAATTATATTCGAAAGATATTTACTTGAAAGAATTATATTTAAAGATATTTATTTGAAAGAATTATATTCGTAAGATATTTATTTGAAGGAAGTATGTTCGGGATACATTTAATTGTACGGATTACATTCTAAAGATTTTCATTTGAAAAACTTATAGATGAAAGATGTATATTTTGAAGGACTTGATTAATTGGATGTACTTGTGTTTATTATTCGTTTGAGTAATAT
Organism: Nicotiana tabacum; assembly: GCF_000715075.1. NCBI lineage: Eukaryota > Viridiplantae > Streptophyta > Magnoliopsida > Solanales > Solanaceae > Nicotiana > Nicotiana tabacum. The sequence continues at coordinate 125,268,153 of NC_134091.1, forward strand.
TTATGGTGTTCTTGTTGCCTTGATGTTTATGTCACAAGTTAATTATTGTTGCCATCACTGTTATTTATTTTTTATTATTTTTGTATGCTATATTGCACAGGTTATTTGACTAGTGAGTGTCTTGACTGTACTTCGTCACTACTCCACCGAAGTTAGTCTTGATACTTACTGGGTACCGACCGCGGTGTACTCATACTACACTTCTGCATATTTTTGTGCAGAGCCAGGTATTGGAGATATCGGATTTGGACAGAGGTTAGAGTGTGATCGCAAAGATTTAAGGTAGAGCTGCTTGACCGTCGCAGTCCTTTGGAGTGTTTTCATTTTTATTGTACTGTCAACTCTTATTCGAACAGTATGGTATATTCGATCCTTGAGATAATTCCATGTATTCAGTTAAAGTTCGTGACTCAGTATTACTAGTCTTGGGAGGTGGTTATATTTGTTTTCCGTTTTTGGTTTCGATTATCTATTTAAAAAAGAATGACTCGTAATGTAATTGTAATCGGCTTACTTAGTCTTATAGACTAAGTGCTATCATGATGCCTGTGGTGGGATATTGGATCGTGACAGTACATCTCTATGCCTACATGTCAATGTGTATGTGAAGTCATGAATGGCGTAATGGCGTACACCATAAGGAGAATGCATCTCTACGTATGTATGTCAAGTGTGCATGTCGAATGCAATGCAACTCAGTGATAAAACCCTTTGCATACTCTCAGAGTATCAATTCGCTCAGTCCTCCCAGTCACTCAGTCCTCACAATCACTCAGTCCTCACAGTCGCTCAGTCCTCCCAATCACTCGGCACTCGCACTCAGTAGGTACCTGCGCTCATTGGGGGTGTGTACAGACTCCGGAGGGGCTCCTTCAGCCCAAGCGCTATAACAAGCCAACCATGGCATAAATCAATAAAACATGTTGTAGCGTGCAGCCCGATCCCCTCATAAATCAATAATACCTACTGCGGCGTGCAGCCCGATCCCATCAATATCCTTACCATTAGGCCCTCGGCCTCACTCAATCATCAATCTCTCCAATCTCTCGGGCTCACAATGTCATGAAAAATCAGCCCAAAATGATGATGTAATGTATCAACAAATGGTAACAGAGAGTGAGATATGATATGCAAATGAATGCGTATGACTGAGCGTGTAATTGCAATGTAAGCAAATAACTCAACATCAGAAATGACCTCAGTGGGTCCTAACAAGATAAGCATATAGCCTATACATGGTTTCTAACATGGATCATAGCTCAATTACTCTAGCACGTAGAGATTTCATGGATACAAATTAGATTAGGTAACTACACAGTACCACAGAAATAACCGGGTTACAATTCATATGATGCACGCCCACACGCCCGTCACCTAGCATGTGCGTCACCTCAACACCAAACACATATCATGTATATTCAAGGGTTCATACCTTCAGCACCAAGTTTAGAAGTGTTACTTACCTCGAACAAGCCAAATCCAATACCGAGCAGGCCAAGCGATGCTCCAAAAATGCCATCCCGCGCGTACCGATCTCTGAACAACTCGAAACTAGCCAAAAGCAACTCAAATACATCAAATAAAGCCAAAAAAACAAACTCAATCGATAAAGGTCGAATCTTTAATCAAAGCCCAAAATCAACCCAAAAGTCCAACTCGGGCCCGTGCCTCGAAACTCGATGAAACATATAAAATCTGACAACCCATTCAATTACGAGTCCAACCATACTAGTTTCACTCAAATCCTGCTCCGAATCGATGTTCAAAACTCAAAAACTCACTCTATGAAACTTTAGGCTAAAACCCACAATTTCTCTTTATAATTCATAATCCAATTACCAAAAACTAAGATAGAATCACAAAATAAAATCACGAGTGAGTCAAGAATTATTACCCCAAGTTACATGGTGAATTTCCTCTCTAAAGTCGCCCAAACCGAGCTCCAAAATCCCAAAATAAGAATAAAACGACCAACCCTCTAAATTAGGCTTCTGCCCAGCGATTTTCGCTTATGTGAACCAAGGGCCACTTTTGCGGCGTTGCTTTTGAGATAAAAATCACGCTAATGCGATAACAACTAACCAGCTGAACCCTCGCACCTGCGGAACAGTATCCGCCTCTGCGACATCGCAGGTGCGAGCTTCTCTTCGCTCCTGTGCAAGACCCCGCTTTTGTGCCCAAACTCACCGCACCTGCGCTTTCGCAGATGCGAAGAAACCTCCACTTCTGCGGCTCCTGCTCCTAGCAGCATTCCCGCCTTTGCGATTCCACTACCTCTTTTGTGGCTCCGCACTTGCGCCCTTAGCTCTGCAGGTGCGGTCACACCAAAAGCCTAGCCAAAAATGATCCAAACGAACCGAACCTCGTCTGAAACTCCTCTGAGCCACTCGTGACCCCGTCTGAATATACCAACAAGTCTTATAATATAACACGGACCTACTCAAGGCTTCAAATCACGCATAACAACATCGAAAGGATGAATCGCACCTCAAATCGAACTTAATGACCTCTTGAACTTTCAACTTCCAAAACTCGCGCCGAAACATATCAAATCAACTCGGAATGAACTTAATTTTTGCCCACAAGTCCCAAATAACATAACTAGGCTATTCTAATTCCCGTAACTACAATCCGAATTCGATATCCATAAAGTCAGCTCCCGGTCAAACTTATGAACTTTCCAAACCTTCAAATTTCTAACTTTCGCCAATTTCCGCTGAATCCTTCTAGAAATATCCAAATACAAATCTGGGCATACGCCCGATCAAAAATCACCATCCGGTCCTAACGAAGCCCTCAAAACTTCATTCCGAGGTCAAATTCACAAAAGTTAAACTTGGTCAACTCTTCCAACTTAAAGCTTAAATCATGAAATTCATTCTTCCAAATCGATTCTGAATAACCTGAAAACCAAAATCGATGATTCACATAAGTCATAATAAATCATACAGAGCTACTCATGCTCTCAAACTACCGAGAGAAGTAAAAATATTCGAAACGACCGGTCGGATCGTTACATCCTGGTAGGAAGAAGATAAAACCCGATTAAAGTAAATAATCTCAGTCGGTTATAACATCGTGCTAATAACGTATTATGAAATAAAATCAATATAGCAAGAGTTATGTAATTAACAAGGACTAATAATAGAAGAGAATGATAACATTAGAAGAGAGGATTTATTTCTTCGTTTCAGAGTCTATCAAATAGGTTCATCAGTGAACCTATTTATAGAAATATTTCGTTGTTACAAAACAAATCCAAAACCTGTTATGAATACATAACCAATCCAAAACTTGTTATGAATACATAACCAATCTAAAGCCTGTTATGAATACATAACCAATCCAAAACCTGTTATGGAAGACATCCATTATTGCAGGTGGATGAATCCACTTGCAGGATTTATAACAATCTTAATATTAAAATGAATAATATTTTCTCCCTCATTTTAATATTAATGTAACTGCTTGTTTGGATGGTTATTACCTATTGTATTGTATCGTATTGTTACTTTAAATATAATGTTTGTTTTGATTGTTACTTAACTTTTATTTTATCGTATTATTAAATTTGTTGTTACGTAACGACGAAAAATGCTACTTTATAGAACGACGAATTTGGTGTGGTGGCGTCGTTTCGTTGCTTTTTTCTCTTATCTTGTCCTTCCTTATTATTAAATAATCATATTTTATCTTTTATCATACTTTTTCTTAATATAATAATTCTACTATATATCCTATTTTTTCTTAGCGTTGCAAGTTTATTTTTCATATTGTTGGTGTGTGACATCATGAAACGACGAGAAACGACACAATCTACCCAAAATATTTTATTCATCAAACAATACAATACGATACATTATGAAACAATAAGTAACTACAATCCAAACAAGTTATAAGAGATTTTACCAACTGAGAGAGACTATGATCCATAATAATGGTGTGCTCTGCATTGAACTTTCACTTAAATAATCTTTACTCTAGAGCCAGTAGTGGTTCAAACTTGAACTGTGATTACTTAATAAAATAAAGTATCACTATTTATAAATAATAATTAAGATGTTGATATGTGCTTTATTAGTGAGCACATTACGACCTTGTGTTATCTAGATTATCATGAATATTTTCTAGAATAAGCTAAATTCTCATAGACTTAACCTCCACAAATCATTACAGAATAAATGCACTCATAAGAACCGCCCCCTTATTAAGGGATCGTGCGAAGGACAATCCCTTCTCCCAAGTCCCTGAATCAGCCCCTTAAAGGCCCCTTGAGAGACCGGATAAGAACCAGAATCAGGGCCCTTCCCAAGCCGCTAAACGGCCCCTTAAACACCAATATTGAGGGATCAAGTTTGATGTTTAAATGGAGAAAAATAAAATAATGAATCATTACCTATTATGTTTTGAAGATGAAAATTAGATTTCTCAATTATTAAGAACCAACGATTTTTGGAAAGGTTAATAAGAATAATATATAGAATGCCAAAAGAATATGTTGTTTCCCTCTCGACTTTGGATCTTAGCACCCAAAAAGTCTGTCTGTATAAATAATCTAGGCCTGTATTTGGAGTTTCTCTTTCAAACAGGACCTCGAGATGCAAGCTATGGAAGTACTGCTAGGTAGGAAGCGAGCTTCTACTTCATTGGGTGTCTGATAAAAATGTGGGCTTCCAACTGAGATTCACGAAGAGAAGAGAGGACCGGACTTCACAATCTGTGTCGAGCCTATGAAAGAGTATGCCTGAGTGGAATCACTTCGTCTACTAGACCAACCAAGAAAGAGTCTAGTGGACTATATTCGCCCGTGGAGAGGCATTTCAGTGACCCAAAAATCACAATTTAGTGATAATATTACTCAATTTGAATTTTAGTGGTTTATTAATTTGATTTGGATGATAAGTTCTAAACTTTTTATTTACAAAAAGAGAAATATAAGAAAGGTGGTGCATTACAATATTACATTCCTTCGGTTGGGTTGGTTGGGCCGGGTTCGCACCAATCGGGTCAGCCCATCGTTATGCAACGGCCCGTCGGCTCCCCCAGAGACTGACCGGTGACCACTTTACTGTTTACTCTCTTACAGTTTTTCTCTCTCTACCCTCCGTTTCGATTTAATCTCTCTCCTTTCCACCTCTGCTGCGACAACCACCGTTGTCCACCGCCGTCCTCCGCTGCATCAGAAAACTGTCTGAGATCGGCGAATCTCTGAGTTCGTAGCTGCATTTGACAGTAACGGAGCAAGAAGAAAATGAGCACAGTTCCGAAAGAGACAATAGAAGTGATAGCACAAAGTATAGGTGTAAGCAATTTATCTCCAGATGTCTTGCCTGCTCTCTCCGCTGATGTCGAATACCGTATTCGGGAGATTATGCAGGTACTTACCTCATTTTACACACACAAAACACACTCTTATTAGGGAAAAGCTATTATTTGGATAATTTGCTCTTAGAAACTACTTTTGAAGCATAAGCGTGGTCAAGTTTTGACTTTTGAAGTTATCGCGCATGTAAAAGTTTACACACACTCAAGCACACAGTGTGTGTGTGTATATACACACAATAACACACTTGGAAAAAGCTAAATTATGGATAGTTAGATCTTTGAGATCACTTTTGAGGTTATGGAGCATGTAATTTGCGTAAAATTTTGTTTGATAATTTAGGAAGCTATTAAATGTATGCGTCATTCGAAGAGAACGACCTTATCTACTGATGATGTGGATGCTGCACTCAGCTTGAGAGGCGTAGAGGTACCTCTTCTGTTTTTATACCAGCCAATTTGTGTATTAGTATATGTATTAATAGAGGCGTATCTACACTCTAACCTATGGGTTCATGGGAACTCAGTAACTTTGACTCGGACTGTATGTATTAAGAAATCCACTAAGTATCCACAAAAATTTGATTGTGAACACATAAACATCAAATTTTGGCTCTGTTTAATATATAGGTTATAGCTGATCGATCTTGTTTGACATTGTGGTTTAATTGATTGTTCTTTAATGTATCTGTTGCATTGAGCAGCCAATATATGGTTTAGCTTCAGGAGATCCGTTAAGGTTCAGAAGAGCAGCTGGACACAAGGATTTGTTCTACATTGAAGAGAAGGATGTAGAGTTAAAAGATGTAAAGAACTTTGATATGTTTCAGTACCAATCTTAGTTTGTGAATTTATTGAACTGATGCTCATAGTATAAGTTGATGTGTTTTCTGGTCTAGGTGATCGAAGCTCCTTTGCCTAAAGCACCGTTAGACACTGCTATTGTTGCCCATTGGTTAGCTATAGATGGAGTACAGCCTGCTATTCCTGAAAACCCTCCGCCTGAAGGTCCGTATTTTAGCTGCAGTTGGTTTGTCGTGATGTTTTAACATTTGTTTCACTTTAGTCATATGAAAACAAGTTTGCCATGCGTATTGTTCTTTTCCTACTGATTCTTATGTCTATTCTGCCTCCTGGTTTGAAAACTTTTTCTTTCCCCCGTGACTACTAAGAAATGAGGTATAAGTACTAGTTAAAATTTGTATATAATGCTATTTCAATATGCCAGAGAGTCAGACTAACTTATTAATTTGTCGCAGCCTTTGCTATGCCCTCTGATAATAGGAAGACCGAGTATAAGGAGGATGGAGTTCCTGTTGATATTAAAGTACCTGTTAAGCATGTTCTATCCCGTGAGCTCCAGGTATTACAATAACTGTACCAAAATGTTTGTATCCTTTTTGACCATCCAAAAAGATTCAATCCTTATGCCTTGGTGTTTTTTTTTTGCAGCTCTATTATGACAAAATTACAGAGCTTACTTTGAATAGATCGAATCCTCTTCTCTTTAAAGAAGCTCTAGCAAGCTTAGCAACGGACTCAGGGATTCATCCTTTAGTTCCTTACTTTACATATTTTGTTGCTGATGAGGTAATTGTAAGCCAATTTAAGCCCAGTTCATAACATTAGTGGGTGATGGACAATGATGTAATGATAGTTTGTTACATGTCAGGTTGCTCGGAAATTGAACAATTTTCCTCTCCTTTTCTCTTTGATGCGGCTAGTCTGGAGCCTTCTCCAGAATACACAAATACATATGGAACCATATGTGAGTCTATTGCTGATATCTTGGTTGCCACATCTTACTTGAAAAGCACGTTTAGGATAATGTATGAAATTCTGTGTTGATGATTGGACTCGTTAAACCTTAACGTTTATGAAAATGGCTTAAAAATGACAGCAGAAAAGGGAAGTACATGCCCGTTGAGGAAAGAGATAGAGTTTAATTGCACTAATTAAAGATTCTCAAAAAAAGGTGCATTAATTTATTTCTTTAGTTTGAATAAGCTTTTTTTAATTTACTTTGTTCATTAGGGTAGTGTTGTATACATAATGGAAAACTAGGCTTTGGCCTCAGCCATGCAGTTTTGATTCGTGGGGTATCTAGTTATGTCGTGGTTGGTCTGATGATTTCTCTTTTGTGTCACTTTTTATTCTTAATTTATGTATTTTGGTGAATTCATCTCCAGCTGCACCAGTTGATGCCTTCTATATTGACATGCCTTGTTGCAAAAAGGCTGGGAAACAGAATTTCTGACAATCATTGGGAACTTAGGGACTTCTCAGCAAAGTTGGTTGCTTTAATATGCAAGAGGTAAGGATCACTAGTTCTCACATTTAGAAGCTACAGAAAGTATACATCTGCGTCACTGGCTGTTGCTTCTATGTTGATTCTCCCATTTGACTTTTCAAAATCAAGCTATTATCTCTAACTGGATTCCGCCATTATGTGTTGGGCTTGGCCTTTGTTTTCCCTTTTACTTTTTGCCACCCCCAATGAGAAGGGGATTGTTAATGGCTGCTAGTGCATGTATCTGTATAGTTGTTGGCAATTGCAACACTATACTTCTATTTCGTGCTTCGTAGACTGTATTTCGCTAATGTTTCAGTTCTTTGATATTGGTAATCTTTCCATATTTATCAACTGGTGCTGTATTATTCACAAGTGAAAGTTGTGCTGTATTATTCACAAGTGAAAGTTGTGCAGACATGGTCATATGTACCACAATCTCCAGCCACGTGTCACCAGGACTTTGTTGCATGCTTTTCTGGATCCAACTAAGGCGCTGTCTCAACATTATGGAGCAATACAAGGGCTAGCAGCTCTTGGACCTGGTGTGGTATCTCCTTGTTCTCTCTGTACTTTCTTTCCTTCTAAATTTTGACGTGTAAGCAATTGGTGATATATTTTAAATTTGTAGGTTCGCCTACTTGTGCTGCCAAATCTTGAGGTTTATTTGCAATTGCTAGAGTCCGAAATGCAGCTTGAGAAGCAAAAAAATGAAATGAAGAGGCTTGAAGCTTGGCGTGTATATGGAGCCTTGATGGTTAGTTGTCTTGAATGGTTAATGATTTTTACCTCCATTATTTTGTCCAATTATTTCTATGTGATACTGAACATAGCTAAATGTCTTTTCTAACTTTTATTGTTAGATATTTTGGCATTACTGCAATTAACTCTTCTAATTATGTACAGTGTGCTGCTGGTTTATGTATCTATGAGCGCTTCAAGTTGCTTCCTGCTTCATTATCTCCATCTACTCGCACATTCCTGAAGAATAAATGGAAAGTCTCAACTACATTGTCAAGTATGTCCTTCTCTTTGTTTTACTTATTCCATTCTTTCACAAAGAGGAATCTATAACGCCGACTCTGTAACTACAAATTTTAGTTCTTCCTTCTTAACTTTTGCGTAATGCTGTCTGTTAAATATGTTCTGCCTCTTGGAGTGTCAATTAGAAATGGTTCCAAGATAGATATGATCAGTATGACAGGTTTCTTCAACTATTCTCAAAATGTGGAGAAATTTCATGCTAAATGTTGGAGGCCAATTCCTCTCACATTGCCAGTGGATACTGATCTATTAGGAACTCGTGAATCCGTCATATATCTTGAAATACTTGCTCCTGAAGTGATATAACTTATCTCTAAAGTCCCTACAACCTGTCCTGCTAGTTCTGTGTGGTCTGTCATTTGAATTCAAAGTTGAAAATCCTCTTCTGTGGATGTCTTCTTTGTCCAAGTGCTTTTACTTTAATGTCTCCTGCAATGTTTTATCTCTTCATCTTTGAATGTTAATACACTTCTATCATTATCTCTTGATTTTGTCTAGACATTCACTTACAAAATAAAATTGTGTAGACAAACGCAAAGCAAGCCTGGATAACATGATGACGCAGCCTCCACCCAAGAAATTAATGACAGACGGTCCAACAGGTTCAATGACAACAAATTCTTTGCCAGTAAGCACGCAAGGACCGGCTGGTCGATACGCTGCAACCCTGGGAGCCACGGAAACTGGTCTATCATCAGCACCACAAGGTTTGCACAACGAGAATATGCCAAGAAGCAGCAGCAGAAGGGAGATGGCTGGTGTGCAAGGTCAAAAAACGTCGGCTACTCTTGATCAGGCCTGGAAGGAAGATTTGGATGTCGCGCATTTGTTGCCATCTCTGTTTGAATGTTTTGGTGAAAGGATGTTTCCATTTACCCCTTCACCGGAGTTGTCTTTCTTTCTGTGATCCATTGGAATGGGAAGGTGGCACGCAACAGTGAATGCCAACTGCGACTGTTCACTTTTACGGGTAGTACATTTTGTGTTGATGTAATATGTGCTTCTAAGCGGAAATATGAAGTTATTAGCAGCCAAATCCACTTTATTTTGTATAATAGACATAATAAAATAAAAAAGTGGTCATCTGATCTTGTATACTTCGCTTGAGTTTCCCCCCTCTTTTTTGCGAATTGTATGTCCAATATTACTTGTGATCTCTTTTAACACATTGCTGTTGACAAATTTTGATATTCAAGAATATTTATTATCTAGTACTCCCTCCGTTCACTTATATTTGGCAGGTATACTAAAAATAGATTTTCATTTTTACTTGTCACTTTACGCATATCAAGAGACAAATTTTTTTTTGAAGTTATACCCACAGTATTTATTACTCATTTCAAATCATTTTCTCAAATCCAATAAAATATGCATCAATTAATATGGGTATCATGGTAAATTATACATTTCATTTATTATTCTTAAAAGGCGTCAAAAGTCAAAACGTGACAAGTAAAAATGAACGGAGGGAGTACTAACAAAGAAAATAAACCCAAATGGCTAATAGGTCAAAACATTAGTTTTGATTTGGTATTGAGATAATTGTGATGCGAGGAAGTAACACAGAAAATAACATAGATCTACTGTATTTTAATCATATGAGAACCGTAATATACATGAGATCTGTAAAATATAACACTAACAAAACACAGAAGATCTTTGTATGGTATGTTTCTCTATTTAAATTGTAAAAGAGTGATCATTTCCTCTTAATTTTTTTCAACTCAATTATGTCACGAGGACGAGCATTTCTAAGACCTCTGAACCTGTCCAACTTTATGTGAAATTTATTGAAGTCTTGTGATGCCTCAACTCTCTGTCCAATTTTTAATTTCCCAAAAATCAATATTCCCGCTGAAAGAGAAAACTAGCTTACTATGACACCATTTCACGATTAAAACCGGATTACGTGAGATTAAAAAGCTCTTTAACATCCTGATGCTATTATTAGTATTAGAGAGCCAAATGCCAAGAATTGTGAAACATTCTCTTTCAGTAATCCGAAATATTCAATTACTTCGAATCCTTGGCACCTGCACCATAAATAATAAACAGGTGGAAAAAAAACGCCATAGGCTCGTGGTCTATCGCAAATCCAACTTTCATAGGCAACACCAGTTAGAAGAGAGATGGTCAAGTGGAGGAACAAAAGGATATACGACAAAAGTTTCAATCCCCTAGAGAAGATTCAAGGAGCATAGTTGCCTGTGCAGTTCTAGCCTTTTCTTTATACAAAATAAGCAAAAAGAAGTTTGATAGGATGGAACAAGCAGACACTAGGAAGAGAACCATGACGAACATAAATAGGAAAATCTTCGACACTGCTGAAAAATAACTCCAACCAGCCAATGCCTACTCGTTAAGCCACCCTGACGAGTTTTGCTGTGAAAAGGGGTTGTAAGGCCTTGGAGCAAAACCCGATGAGCTACCTGGAAACCCAGGTCGAGCAACTCCACCGCCGTAGATGCCACTTCTGCCTTCAGATCCCATGCTATTCATCCTACCGGGATACAACTCATCATGTGGAGCATACCGTGGCATCGCAAGCGTATTAATCCTCCCATAGGTTGGTTCAGTTGCTGGACTCAACCGCCCGTAGGGGGGATAACCAGTGCTGGCACCCGCTGTGTAGTTGCTTCTGGGACTCGAAAACTCACTACCCAGCTGCCCATAAAGGTTACCCTGCGGCCGTACATCTAACTCCCTTGCATATACCCCCCCATTCATGTGACTGGGGTATGATCTATAACCAGGCATATCTGCACGCTCTCTCTGGTAACCCACAAACCGTTCATCTGAGGCCCTAAACGCATACTCAGGACCAGGACTAGCAGACTGAGAATATTGGTGATTTAAAGTCGAATAAGGCTCCTGCATCGGCAAGCTGTTCCTTCTTGCCATGTCACCATCCGGATGTGCCCCGTGCCCCACATACTCGGGACCAGGACTAGCAGACTGAGGATATTGGCGAGTCAAACTTGAATAAGGCTCCTCCTTTAGCAAGCTGTGCCTTCTTTCCATATCACTGTCCTGATGCACCCCATACCCTGTCTCTTGCTCTGTCTGTAATGCAGAAGCACTCTGGCCAGCAAATCGTTCATAGTGTTCCTTCTCTTCTGCCTTACAAGATGAAACCGCGTGCTGATCAGCTGACTTATGATTGGTCACGCTGGGGGAGGAATGTCGATACAGAGATCTTTTTCCAACAGATATCTCCTCTGTTGATTTTTCCACCAAATCTCTTGGACGTTTCGCTTTGGACTTGTCCTGTCTTGACTTCTCATCCAAATCATTTTGATATTTGCTTTTATCCTGACTCTCTTTCATCGACTTCTCATCAAATTTGTTCTTGCTTTTATCCTGATTCCCTTTCATCGACTTCTCAACAGATCTGTTCTTCGCATGGCCCAGGCTATCACCTTCTTTGCCACTGTTATTCTGCGATCTCTCCCTGTATTCTTGGTGCTGATGTCGCTTCTTATCCTTGAAATCAATATCATCACCGATCCTCGTCGACTCAACATCATCACCATGTTCCACCGAACGAGGGACAGGTGTGTGGGAGCAACTTTCTTCTAATTTATCTTGTATCTTGGACGGGTGGCCATACTGTTGAGCAATTGCTTTATGTTCGGCTGTCCAATCAGGGCGACTCCAAAGATAAAGTGGTGGTGCACTCACATTCCAGTCCTCCATTTGTTTGTTATTTGCATCAACAGAACCAGGCAAATAGAATGACTGGAAAAGAATAAGGATGAGCCACCAGACAGTTTACTTGTTTATATTCTCAATACCAATACATATTCATTCTTAATACCAATCACAAGAATGGTGAGAAACAGTTTACCTTCCCACTAAGCAACGCATCATCCTCCCAAATTAGATCATATGGATACCCTTTTTTTACATCTAACCTGGTTCCAATACAAACAATTTATCAAAATCGGAAAGAGAAAGGCAAGAAAAGAAGTTCACACAAATAAAAGAGATGCAAAATACCTTTCTGTCTCTTTTGGAACAATGAGGATAAGAAGCTTTGGCCTAAACCGTAGTGCTTTATCAATAAATTTGTTAGCAAGAGCAGCATTGACCCCAAAAGGAGGGTTCAGCCCCATGATCTACACCAAGGGATAAAAAATGTAATTCCACGCAACATGTGGTGAAAACCAATGAATTTTGGTGCCTGGCATATATCTGTGAATGTTGTGCTCTAAGAAAAAATATTTCCTACCAACTTCGATCCTGGTGGCAATTCATTAGGCCCTACTTTCATCCAATCCCTCTTCTCAAAATTAAAATCATTCTGCAGGAAGGACAAAGAACGACAATAAGTAACGTAATGTGCCAAACACCTAAAGCATATAGAAAGTCACTTGTCAAAGCAATCAACGTCTGACATCATTTCTTCAAGCATTCTCCTCCATGCTAAAAAGATTCCGACCTACGTGTTTGTATAACTTCCACCAGAAATGTGCACATACTAAACAAGGAAAAACATTCACCTTTGGTTTGAATAAATCATAATTCTTATATGAGCAATCCTTCCCCATCTCATCCAGCTTGTTTTTCATGAGGCAGCTGAAATCATTGGAACCGCAACAGAAATCCACAATCTGCTCAACAAACAACAAAAACGTTAAATCCATTGCCTGCTAAACCAAAGAAGATTCCCTGAGCTTAGAAGCTTTAGAAATCATAATAACATGATCCTGATTCCTGGCAGATATATAAGTCAAACGTAATTAGAGTTCAACGAATCATTTTCCGAAGTACAACAGAGGCAGACACAGATGATTGTGTTTCTAAACAGGTGAGGTTTCTCATGGATCACATTAAATGCATGAACAAGGGTCTACATAAATCCAACCCAGATTCCACACTGCATTACATGTTATCCAAATTGTGCATGGATGTTGCCATAACTTCTAGATAAAGGAGGGTCATGTTGTCCAGTGTGATCCCATAAGTGGGGTCTAGGGAGGGTGGGATGTACGCAGACCCTACCCCTACCTTGTGTGAGGTAGAAAGGTTGTTTCCGAAATAGGGTTGAAAAATACAAGAGTAAAAAAAAACTTAGATGAAAATACTAAAGAAAGAAACATAATGACAGTAAAGTAGTAACGATACCCAAAGTAGAAGAAACAATCGTAGTAATACATATTAAGATAATTATTATTATAATTATAATAATAATAATAATAACAATAATAACAACAACAATAGTAATAATACTGATACAGACAAGAGGGAGCATATAAGGTGCTCTAAACTAGAATCATACTCTCCCATAGAAAAAAAAAAGAAATCGCTCGACTACCTACTAATCTTCTACCCTAATCCTCGACCTCCATGCTCTCCTATCTAAAGTCATGTACTCGGTGAGTTGAAGATGTGTCATGTCCTGTCTAATCACCTCTCCCCAATTCTTCCTCAGACTACCCCTACCTCTTTTTATACTTGTCACTGCCAACCTCTCGCACCTCCTCACTAGGGCATCCGTGCTCCTATTCACATGCCCGAACCATCTCAGTCTCGCTTCCTCCATCTTGTCCACTACATAGGCCACTCCCACCTTGCTCTGTATATCTTCATTCTTAATCTTATCTCTCCTAGTATACCCACACATCCATCTAAGCATCCTCATTTCCGCTACTTTCATCTCATACATAAAATCAAACATAATAGCAAAAATTCGAGCATGCCATTTCCACCACTAATGAGCAAGACTAACTCTAACCATATTATGTTCATGCCAAAATAAAAGATCTCCTCTTGCACACATTCCAAAGTACACCGAGAAGCATGTGAGTATTCCTACTCTAAGTTAAATCAAATTTCCCAAACATTATGGTTAACTCAAACTGCACTTTTTGTCACTCAAATAGAAGAATAGGTTCAACAAACTTTTAATCCCCAGGGAGTCGTTAAATTTGACCGTAGTGTAGTTAAACACTATAAGTTGCAAGAACTTGAAAACAAGATTCGCTCTACCTTGATATTGGGATGATATTGTGCCTTTGTTCCCAAAAACAAAAAAGGATCCACATAGACTATTTCACAAGAACTTCAAGAAGAGTGAATTGAATTATCCGCGGGTGCTGAATTGCAGGCTATTCCTTACATCTAAAAAATGAGGAGAAAGATATGTAAAAATTACTTGACTAATTGGTCCATGTACCTCACTTGCCTGATAATATACTTTAGACAGACTTCAAAAGAAATTTGTAACTAATCCAGGCTAAAGGAAGAATGACATAAGCCAACAAAGGACAACAGGAGCCCCAAATAAGTATCAGAAGGTTAATAACTTTTTCTCTTGTCTTTTGACCCCAGCCAAGTGGGGAAAGCCACTTCACCGCACTAAAAATTGCCCCCAAGATCATAATAGTAACACCCATCTAACAGATGAATTGAATGCAGATAATAAATTACAGGAACTTGAGACACTTTTAACCATGTGTGATGTCATTCTATATAAAATAACAACTACGCCTCAATCCCGAACAAGTTGGAGTCGGCTATATGAATCTTCACTTCTTTCTTTAAGTTTAACTCATATCATCATCATAACATATAAAATATTCCCCTATAAAAATGTTATTATAGCAGAATAACAATGAACAAAGTTGGAGGATTATAACCAATCTACACAACAGAAAAAAATTGTTGTAGTCAAGTTGGTAACTAGGTTTCCATTCATAAAACGTAAGGCCAGTACAGACTCCTACCATATCACCTTCTCGAACATACCAATGAAGCATATCGACAATCTGCATAATAGAAGCATACTATTAGTTGAGTAAAATATGGAATGTACAGACTGTGAGGATTAGACATGAAATAAGATTCAGTGAAAAATTATCATAGAGCGCGGTCAAGGAAAAATCACTGCTCAAATGATCCAGCCAGAAGGTGCATAAGTGGTACAAACCTAGAAAGGGTAATTTTTACGTTTTTCTTTTCCTTTTTTTTTTGCCTTTTTTCTTCTCGTCAGCTTTTGCGAGAGGTGGGAAGCAGATAGCATTCCTTATATAATGCACTGCTATTCAAAATAAAATAGAAGGAAAAAATGATGCATTCAAAAATGGCTGCAAATACCAGAGCAGTGATGACACTCTACGGTCTGATGATTGACATGCAATAAAATGCAGTGAAAGAATATCATAGATCATGGTCAAAGAGAGATCACTGCTCAAAATTATCCAGCCAGGAAGTGCAGAAGTGAAAAAGCATGAATTTTTCTTTTTCACTTTTGGGAGAGGTGGAAAGGAGATCACATTCCTTCTATAATCCACAGCCCATTCACATAAAATAGAACGGAAAAATGATGCCTAAACTTTGGTTGCAAATTCCAGGATGGTGATGACTTAAGCTCCCGCAAAGACAAAGAGACAGCACTTGCAATGATTCTTCCAAAGTACAAAAGATACACAAATCTGCGGCATGCGTAGTTTCGGTATTCTGAACACTGAGATTGATCGTATCTCAGTCTCCAGTAGCCAACAAGAGATCCTAAATTTAGAAACATTTCAAGTGACAAGAACAAGCAGGAGTTCCTCTTTCCACAAAGTAGAAAGAAAAAAGTGAGAACACCAATGACTAACATTGTTTAAGGCAATTTACACGTCCCTGTGTAAGCCTTTTTTATTTAAGATAAGTAATATACCATCCAAAAAAGAAGCTGAGCTGAATGAGCAGCAATATCAATATGGTACAATACTCTCACTGAATAATCATCAACTGATAATGCCCTAATAAGCATGTATGTCAATCAAGTACAATTACTCCAAGGAACAACCACTGCATCTCTGCCTTAAGGCATGAACATTTTAAAACAATAATTAAGAAATGGGAAATGGATTTGTCTTAGGAGTTAACCAAGGCTTTTCAATTTGTACTTTTTCTGCATCTTCTTGATGCATTTGATGCAACACCTTACTTCATAAAAAAAATAAGAAATGGGAAATGGAGACACCGAGCAATTTAAATGGAGATAAGCTAGCACATAATCAGATTATTTTATACTACCTTAACAAGGGGCTAAAAAGAATGCCAAATTAGTGCCCGTATTAGTAATTAGATGAGACCCCCCCCCCCCGAAAAATAAATAAATCAAAAGCCCGTACTTAATCTTCTTTCTGGCTCAATTTCTGATATCACCAGTCGGAGAGGTGAAATCGTACTCACTACAACAAATATATCTTCCGATGACAAAAAAGCTTCAAGTTCTACCTCACCTCTCTCAGCTTCTCCACTTTAGTAAAATGGCGACCAAAGGACGTGTAGCGCATTCCGTGTAAAAAGGGAGCAAGATATACTCTCAGCTTGCTCTACAAAAAAAAAATTGGTATTTATGAGAAATTTGGGGAAACAAATAGACAGAAAACAAAGGGAAGAAAAAGAAAGCAAAGTGAGGTACAGCTTTTAGCAATCACTACAATCTAGGTCTGCAAAAAATGCAATATAGAACACTTGAACCCGCTTGAACAGATAATATAGAATGTGTATACCTAGTTATGCAGAATAGATTAATGCTTCAGCACTACAAACTACCAAACAGCCATCTCAATGTGCCGAAAGAAAGCAAGCAACTAAATTGAAAGACCAGCAACCAAACTTAACATTGAAAATTCTAAATCATTTAAATAGCAGAAGCAAAGAAACCTAAGTCAATCAAACAATCAGTTCAAATAGTTATCTTGAGGTTTATTGATAGTTCAATCTGATTCAGCTGTTGACAGTGCTTATTTATCAGTATTATTGAAAATTATTTTTGAGAAAATGTCTTACTGAAATTTATATACCAGAATTAGTGCGGGGAGTGGTTGGTAAACTAAAGATTTTTTTTTTTTACAACCGCCAGCTTGCCCGCACCTTGACTAATTCAACGAGGCACCTGCTACCTCCCATCAGTACAAGTTAGGACCTTTGTCCATCGACGCTTGGACATATGGGAAGAAATCACCTAGTGTTTTTGTCTCCGCTGGGATATGAACTTGAGACCTCACAGTTCTCAACCCACTTCATTGACCACTACGCCACACCTTGGGGTGTTTGTAAACTAAAGATAATTATATAAATGATTATCAAATCAATTAAAAATAACAACGTCATAGAAGAAATGATTGGCCATTAGTTTGAGAAGTGATTCTCACACGAAACAACCAGATACCGAATTATTTGGATAAGGCAACCAAAAAAACAATTACAAACTAATTTAAGCAAAGGCTGATTCGATGCCATG
The DNA here is from genome assembly GCF_000715075.1 of Nicotiana tabacum. Taxonomy (NCBI): domain Eukaryota; kingdom Viridiplantae; phylum Streptophyta; class Magnoliopsida; order Solanales; family Solanaceae; genus Nicotiana; species Nicotiana tabacum. Next base: position 125,286,053 of record NC_134091.1, read on the forward strand.
AAACGATCTAAATCATCGAAGTAACTAAGCCTTTTGAGAGTGAGGAAGGAAGGGAAATATCCGGAGGTGTTTACAATGATAGTAGAGAAAGATACAAGATCTGTAGTGAGGCATATGTGTCCTTTTCATTTTTCTGTCTCTACCTTCACACATTCCCCCACCCAGGGGCTAGTGAGCATATCTTTACTTTTGGACAGTGTTTTTGAGAGCGAAGAGCAAAAACGTGACGGGCTCACTTCGCTTAAAGCGTGAAGCATGCGCTACTTTGAAGTGAAGAGCATTTTATTTTTTAAAAAAAAAAATTGCACAGATTAGTAAGATAACTTAGTAAAAAAGAACTCCACAAAAATATTATATAAGCAAATGTTTAAATTTATAAACAAAAAAGTGAACAACCAAAAATCCTCCATAGCACAAGCAAAATCAAAACCAAAACATAAATGGATCAACATACTACTCTTCATTTTAAAAAATGGATAAAAAGAAAAGAAATAATTAATCAATTTATAAGCAATTAGTAATAATTGAAAGTAGAAGCAGCCAGCTCAAAAACAGGGGGGGGAAACAGAGAAAACAGAGAAAAGGGAAAAAAGAAAATTAAAACTGTAAATAAGCTGCTAGTAGCAGCAAAAATAAAGAAAAGAACAAAAGATTGTTGCCATTAACCCCAAAGAAGAAGAAGAAGAAGAAGAAGCGGCGGAGGACTTCTTCTAAAAGAGTTCCCAACCTGGACTCTTCTTCTTTATTTAGTTTTTTTATTTTTTAATCCCAAACTTTCTTTTTACTATTAAGATCGCTGCTTTTTAAAGAATCGCTCGCTCCGCTTCATGTTTCAGACATGAAGCGGACGCTTCATTAACATCGGCTTGTTTCACACCCTTGAAGCGCCATGGCTCGCTTCGGTTCGCTTCATCCCTTTAAGCTATGAAGCGCTCGCTTTTTACAACACTGCTTTTGGAGAATGTGTGCTTGGCTCCACAGGGGGGAGGGGAACCAGGATTGGATCAAGATCAAGGTTTGCAGTTGGTGTTGGACAGTTACTATTTTTTGAGAAAGGTAACATTTTATAAAAGAAAGCAGCACAAAGTTTGTGCTGGTAGAAGTGACAAAATACATATCCCAAAAACAGTAAAGAATTCCCCTACTACAAAAATTGACAAGGATTCTATGATATCAAGTATGGAGTCACTATCATTTACAGGTCATTCTTTACACCAATAAAGAAAAAGTACTAAACAGTTCATTTTGATTGGTGTAAGCATTTACTATATACTACAGTATTCCAGAAATACGCATCCCTCAAGAATATCACTTGCTTTTTTGTGTGAAGAGGGAAGGGGCATTGTTGATCATATCATATTGATGCTGCCTAAGGTCAAAGACAGCATATATTTAAGTTAGCATGGACAACTAAATGTTCAGACCTCAAGGAAAACTAGGATAAGCCAATTAAAAAGAAGAATGACAAGTACCCTCCACTTCATTATCTGATCAAGAAGCCCAGGCTCACAGACAGCTTTTGCATCTTCAACTTTGCCCCCTCCATCCAATATTTGCAAGGCCGCACGAATAGCCTGCAAGACATAAAATAGGTCATTTTTATTGGATGTTGCTTCAGTACATCTGGTAAAATAGGTCATACTAAAGATACTTTCAACAACAATCAGCATAAAAAATTGTTTCTCAAGTACCTCAATGGAACCTTCAACTTTCCCCAAGGTTATAGATTTGTCAAATTTTGACGAGTATGCATGTGTTGTGGGTGATATTTGCTTCATCAGTTTATCCATAGTTATGGAGGATTTAACGTCTTTCATAATAGACAAAATTCTGCATGGAATCCATGAAGGAAATCAGAACAGCATCTTATCAGTCACCGGAAACAGAAAGGAATCCATGGGCCGGGGGGGGTTCATCCCAGAAAAGTGAATCATGATCCCACACAAATCTTATTAGACAGAAAATTAATCAATTGAAATTGCTTATTACAAGAATTACCATTAACGCTAAACAACACAAAATTCAAAAAAAAAAAATCATTCCCAAAATTCATATATTTTCTTTATTATGAAGTGGTCTGGCCGTCAAGGAAGTGAAAGGAATCAGATGAAAATGGAAAGTTGGGGATTACAGTGAGGATTTCTGTCTGCGGAGAGAAAATAGGAGATATAGGGGGTGTTTGGTAGGGTGGAAAAAATTTTCCGGAAAATATTTTTCCGTTTTTCACTGTTTGGTTGCACAAAATAGTTTGAAAAATATTTACTTAGATATTACATTTTCCTGAAATTGGAGTAAAATAACTTTTCTAGAAAAAGTTAGGAAAACATTTTCCAAAAACTCCACCTACCCTCACATCTAACCATAAAACATAACTTATAGCCACAAGTTCTAAAAAGTATCACAAATACCCAACAATACCATTATCAATAACATTCATTATATTATCGCAAACCATAGTCCTGAACATAAATAAATTTGATACAAAATTATCATTTTTATAATGAACTACATGATACACTATCAGATGACCGAGAAGACGAAGCAACATCGTTACAAAATAATAAATGGTGGGTTTTTTTATAAAATATAAAAGTTTGGGGCAATTTTTAAAAAATACAATAGTGATATTTTGGCCCAAAACCAGCTATTGAGCTGGTTTTGGGATTTGGCCAAAATATAGGCAAAATCTATGGCCAAACATGTGTTTGCCAAATAAAACCCAAGTTTATTTTGGCAAAATCTATGGCCAAACGGGTCCTTAGTTTTTCTGCACCACCTCCCCCCCCCCAACCCCCGCAAAAAAATACTTTTTTACCTTTTTTTTTGTATTTTTCAATTTTCTGCACCACCCACCCCAACCCCGTCAACCCCAGGCAAAAAAATATTTTATTTTATATTTTCAGTTCTGGTTTTTTCATATTTCAGTTTACAGGTTTGAAATTTTACGAGTTCCAAAGTTATGAGTTCGGAGATTTATGTGTTTGGAACTTTGCGGGTTTAGAAATTATAGAGTTACGGATTCAAAAATTTGCAGGTTCGAAAGGTTAGCGGTTCAGAAGTTTATGAAATTTGTGGGTTCGGAAGGTTGATGGTTCGAAAGTTTATGGCTTCATGTTTATTGTATCTAAATTATTTATGAATACTCTTGAGAAATTATTTTCCTTAACTTGGGTACCAAACACCGGAAAATGAATAAGATTGGAGTACTTGTTTTCCAAGAAAATATTTTCTTGGAAAACATTTTCCGTTATACCAAACACACCCTTAGTCTCTCAACATCCAAACTACGCTTCACTACTCTTCTTCTTTTATCTCTTCCTTGAGGAAAAAAACCTTTACAATATTATTCCACATTGATTTATTAGCAGCCTACATCTGGATAAATTTTCAAAACCATTTTAAGATGAACCCACATTTCCACCGTGTCAAAATGTATAGCTATGAGTTAAAACCCTCATCCTAAGCAAGGAAAAGGAAAAGCTGTTATATCTGTGGAACCTCAAGTGAAAATAGTTATTGACAGAGCTAGAGTGCTTCACCTGCTCTTTGCTGTAGCATCTAAAGTCTGTGAACTGCTTGTTTCCTTTTTGTCAGACTTCATGATCTTGGTTTTCCCCTCTTCACTAGACTCAACGGTTTGTGATTCCCTGCTAATGAGTGCATATAACTTTAGACCTATAGAGGCTTTACCTTCACTATTGACAGTTTTGTTGAGCTTTGCAGATGATGTCTTGTTCAAACTCTTTCTAGTAGCATCATTTACTTTTTGTCTTTTTGAAGAATCAGGTAGAGACAATCTCCCCTCTCTCTTTCTGGAAAAATCAACTTTCTCTGCCTTGGACAATTTTTCATCAGTTTTTGGTCTTTTAGCAATCACTCTGCCATTAGTCACTTCTGCAGATTTTCCTTTTAGTTTGTCCAATTCTTCCGATATTTGCTTTCCCCTCCTATGGTTTCCTGGAAATTTGATGTGATCTCTTAAAGGTGTAGCAAGCTCTTCATCAATCTCATGTTTTCTGAAGAATTTCTCAGTATAAGTCACTTGGAAAAAATTAGACTAAAGCTCACTTGAATAATACCAGCTCAGATGAAGTAAACGCAGAAGTGACATGTAAAAGAACTCACAAGCAATAAATCAAAATTCGATCTGGTATAAGACCATCCCATGCCCTTGGCATCTCCTCGTCCTCGTCCTCGTCCTCGTCCTCGTCCTCGTCCTCGTCCTCGTCCTCGTCCTCGTCATTTTCCTCTTCATCCTTGCTTTTGTCGAAAACAATTTCCCTGGCCATTTACATAAAACTCGTTACACTTGTACACAAAGTACTGTCCAGTGTCCACAAGGATATCAAGGATAAGTACTTAGGCAAGCATTTCCGATGGTATGATGTTGGACACCGTCTACACATAGCAAACTGTAACTCGGGTTTATCTTTATCTTCTCTCTGTTTACAGACACAGCACTGATGCAGAGGACAAGCGAAAGGTTCACCAGCAGCGATCTTCTTTCTGAGTTCATCAACCTTCAACTGAGCATCAGGATGAAGCAGTTTGGCAACACAATCTGGGTGGTAAAAATGGCCACAAGTTGCATTAACGCAACGGAAGACCTGAAAACCATACCCAAAATTTGACTTAATCATATCCATGGAAAAACTGCAATTTAAAGCACAAACTCGAAAATAATATCAAGAGCACAGATATGCACTTATAATTGCTTTCTTAACGAAATAGAATCATACATGCAACTAAATGCAACTCCTAGTGCGCATGAGGAGCAAGAATGAATATAATGAAAGGACACCAGTTTTTACACACAGAAAGAAGTAGCTCCAATATTAAGTACCCCTCAGTCCAGATATCACACACCGGGCTTTTCAGAAGAAAAATGCTGGGACAACGCAATTAGTGCATGTACTAAAAGAGTGAAAACGGTCGTATCCGTAGAGAATATTTTCAGTGGCATTGCAGGCATATCCAGAAATCAATGGGGGCTATAACAGTTGGATTAACCAGTTGTAAGTCTTAATTCAATATAAAGGAATTCTTTGCATATATTGACTATATGCTATGATCATGTACTACATCTATACGCACTATTTTTCCATATTGATTGTCAACATTCAACAGTAGCAGATGGCTGAACATCTTCAGACAATTATACTATTCTAGCAGGTCTTGCAGGTTTGTTCGTACCTCCGCATGAGATGATTGATCAGAAGAACCTAACTCCCCACAAGCATAGCACTGGTGCTGCTGATATTCACAATTTTTACAATAGAAATCTTGATATTTCATTGCCTGGAAGGGAAAAACTTGTATTAGTAGGAAGCAATATGCTAAGCAGAGATGAAAATAAAGTTCACTAGAAGGAACGAAATTCAGGCAGACTTTGACATACCCTAACTTGAGCCTTGGTAAATCCAAGAGACTCACACTGAGATTGAGCACCATCTTCCACAGTAGCATGAAATGACCTCAAGCACTTTCCATCGCAACTGGTTTGGATCACAAGAGGCATATTATTTGGAGAAGCAGAAAAAAGCCACTAGTAATTACGCTTTAAGATGATAATAAGCAATTCAGAACCAAAATTAACCACCTCAGAAAAGAGAGAACTGGGATTTACTACATACTACTATCAGGTAGATACAGAATTTGAAATTGCAAAAGTTCTCAGGAGAAGTAGGTGCAAACAAAAATGTCAATTTGATACCACTAAAACAAACTAAGAAAAACTCAACAAAGACCTAGGAGCCAGAACATGTAAACTTCAAACACAGATGAATGCACTATATATTCAGTTGGACACTGGACTGCAGAGCTTATCTTTCTGTTCTTTATAGTTATGGAACCAAATAAGCTGACCAAACAACCTGAATCAATAATCTACACCTATGTACAAATTTGTATTGGGGAACAAATACAACATTAACAATGGAACATTTAAAAAAGAAAATCAGATAAGACGAAAACATTTGGCAAACTAAACTTAGTTCAACTAAGCGAGCGCAGATTCAAGGAAAAAATACAACATAAGCTGGACATCAGAGTTGTCTTTCTGGAAAGATAAGGACTCAGCACATACCAAAGAAGTTCACCACCATCATCACATATTGCGCAGAGAGATTCGAAGTGATTGTAATCATCTTCTTCATCATCATCATCATTGTCATCTATGATCTCATCGACTATAAACTCGGATATTGACCCAACCTGCCAAAATAAACAAAGCACAAGCTCAAAAAGAACGCCCGATGTTCTGTTTCTCAACTCCTGCTTTCCTACCTTAGAAAAGCAAGGGAAAGAATATGTACAACCTCATCAACTAGTTTCTTCTTCTTAGGCTTCTCCTCCAAAAATGTAAGTAAAACCTGCATAAAATAAGATCAGTTCACTTTTTGCTATAAACTATAAAGATGTGAAATAAATGAGAAGAGAAAAAGAAAGAAAAACAGATTCCAAAAGGAAAAAGGAGAAAATCAGGCCAAAAAGGAACAACCTGATCTAGAGTACTTTATTCCGTCTCAAGTCAGACATTGGTTAGTTCAGTTTATGAGAGAAAGAAAGAAAAAGAATTATGTATATTTATGGGATACACTAGAAGTACTTTTTTGGTTTGCGACTTACCAGCCTTGAACTCTTGGCCTAGTGTTGAAGAGAAAACTCCCTCAAACACTATGACAAAGAGAAAGTACTTCAAGTAAGGATATGTGAATAGAAAGTTAAATGGGCCGTCATCACATAAAATACTCCCCTTCTCCCAATTTATATGACTCTCTCTCTATTTTGAATGTCACCCGGTGTATGACCATATCTTATTATTCCTATATAAAATTCACAATTTTCTAGAACTCAAGTTCATTAACCTATATGATGTCTTCTCTGTAAACCTAACTATCCAACCGTCACTAAAATATTTTCTTTTATCGACACTGATGTAGTAATAGATATGTTAAATCAACTCCTAAACTTCGTGCGTACTCAAATAGGGTCATGTAAAAATGTAACTGAAGGGTTCCGTTTTAAGGAGACTTGTGAATGAAAATTCAAAAACAAATATGTAACGGCAATGGCCGATGAGAAAATACTTTTGACTCTCGAAGTAAGCATGCCATCTTTTTCTTCTTTCTTTTTTTTTTTTTTTGGGGGGGGGGGGGGGGCGGTAGTATCACAATATTAATATTGTGATACCACCAAGTCAATAAATATCATACTCCAATTGAGTGAACCTCTTTTTGGAAGTTTCAAGGTTCACTTTTTTACATAAAAGGTTTAAATATATCTTTTAAATTGTGGTGAATTCCAGAGACTGATAGCACGTTTGGTCGTACTTCTAAAATCAACTACTTTGAAAAGTGCTTTTCAAAAAAGTACTTCTATTGAGAAGCAATTTGTGTTTAGCTAATTAATTTGAGAAGCACAAGCTTTGAAAAGGTGCTTCTAAGTGTATTTTTCAAAAAAGTACTTTTGGGGAGATGCAGCATTTTTTCTACTTCTCAAAAACTACTTATGTTTCTACTCAAAAGCATTTTTTTTCCTTCTAAAAGCTTGGCCAAACACCTTAACTTTTGGAAGGAAAAAAAAAGCACTTTTGGCCCAAAAAGAACGACGCCAAAACTAGCTATATGGCTCTGATTTAACAAAACTTCTTTTACCTCATCTATTACATAAAAAGTACTTGAGACCTCCCCTTTAGTTAATAGAGTCCCCGGTAAAAAGCTTTCCTTGGCCACTTTCCTTAAATGGCAAATTTTTCTTCACCTAACAGTTCAAAAACTAAATAAACTATTGTTATGTGATATCACCTAACTACTCCATTTTTCACACTTTAAATACTTCCCTTTTTATTTTAAATAAGGATTCTAAGTACCTCCCAGCAACCTCACCCCACAATTTATTTGAAGCATAGGTAAAGTGGAACATTTAATAGTGATATCAGCCAAGAACATGCTAACTTATATTCAGTTTTTACCCCTTATACAATTGTATTTCCTTAAAAGTGTAGGGTGTTTTCCTTAAAAATGAGGGAAAACTAACAGATAACAAAGGTGAATTTAGAACTATTTGAACTAGAGATCTTTCCACGTGCTAACTGTCTGATCAAAGCAAGGAATCATACAAACCTTGGATTGAGCCAATTTTCCATCACGCTTAACAATTTCATTGATGAACTTCATGTGATCCACTAGATCATTCTCCGAAGGCCTGGGCTCATACACACTAAAAAAAACATGGGTAAGATTCTAGATTCCCTTCGACAAAAAGAAAATATATGCTGATACATAAAATATAATATGTGAACCTGAAAACTTTAGATAAGTGATCCCACAAAGCTCTGCCAGAAGATTCAGGATTTTTTTTCAGGAAGTGCAAGGAATGCACGGTGATCAAGATTGACCTAATGGTATCCTGGAAAACCTTCCTCGGTTTTTCAAGTCTGATCCAACCGTTCTCTTTAGATAAAACTGATATCGCCGGCTCTATGCGTGAAAAATCAAACTTCCATGATGTGACCTGCTTATAAATCTTCTGAAGGCCATTATCCGCAGTCCCACGCAAGAAAACATGTCTTTTTTTCCCATCCAGACTCTCAGTTTCATTCCACTGAAATTTTAGCTCCGCGAATGAAACAGGCTCATCCTTATCATCTACAAATTCATAGTTAGACACAGTACTCGGGACTGCTTCAACTTCATCATCAGAAGATGCCATACCCACTTTCCCCAAACGCTCTGGAGGAATACCTTACTACCTGTCGATGAAATTCACCCAGTATACAAAGATTAAAAAACACGGAGTTAAGACATGGCTGATACTCTTTAACTAGGAAAACATATCCATATAGTAGAAAAGCTTTTTTCAGATGAAAACGAAGCCTTGTTGCTGTGAAAATCTTATGATCGTTAGGCATTGTATATTTCTAAAATTGGTTATGCACTTTGAAATCCAATATGTTTTGCCTGGAAAGTATATTTAAAAGTTAGTTAAAAGTAGTCAGTGTTAATGAAGGCTGGTATTATGAAGGGGTGGGAAGATTTTAGTGGCCATATTTCCTTTAGGGTTGGGGACAGAAGCCGGATTAATTTTTGGGTGCATAAGTGGTGCGGGGAGAACGAGTTGAGGGAAGCTTTCCCTAACTTATATAGAGTATCTTGCCATAGAGATGACGGTCCAACAAATTTGCAGGTCCCGCCGAGGGGTGCTTCATTGGGATTTGAGATTTAGGAGGTAACTTACAGGATTGGGAGATGGAAGAATTTCACAATCTAGTTGAGTTATTGTATGGGTTGGATACACCGAATAATGTATCGGATGTATGGAGATGGCGGGAAAGTAAAAGTGGATTATTCACGGTTAAATCTTATTATAAGAGGTTATTAGTGAGAGAGGAACAAGTTTTCCCTCGTTACTCTATTTGGATTCCAAGAGCACCAAGAAAGGTGTGTTTCTTTATGTGGTTGGCGGCGAGGGGAGTAATTTTCACAGCGGAAAATCTTAGAAAGAGAAGAATCACCTATGTTAGTTGGTGCTTCATGTGCAAAAGCTCGGGTGAAGATGTAGATCATCTCCTATTGCATTGTAAAGTGGCTAATCGGTTGTGTAGAGTGATCCTTAATTTGTTTGGGGTGCAATCGGCGATGCCGGGTACAGTGAAGAAGGCGTTGCATAGTTGGGTTCACATGAGTGGAAAGAGAAGTCCAAGGGCATGGAGTGCCGCTCCCTAAGCAATCATGTGGGTAATATGGAAAGAGAGAAATATGAGGGCTTTTGAAGGGGTGGAACAAGATTTTGTGAAATTGCAAAGTAGTTTCTTCTTCCTAGTTTCTTTTTGGTGTACTCATGAGGTCCCTATTTGTATAGAGGATTGGATCTCTTTTGTTGAGAACTATATTTTGGTGTAGGTTCTCTTCTTTTTTTTTTGGTATACGGCTTGCATACGGTGTACTCATTTTGGTGTACTCATGAGGTCCCTATTTGTATAGAGGATTGGATCTTTTTTGTTGAGAACTATATTTTGGTGTAGGTTCTCTTCTTTTTTTTTGGTATACGGCTTGCATACGGGGTGAAAGGAACTGGAGCGTGTTTGAACATGTAAGAACTAAGAAGAAAGATTTAGTATATTGAGATAATTAAATTATATCTCAATTGTCCTAATCTTACTAATTATTTATTATTTGCAGATTCATACCAAAAAGAGGAACAAACTAACCTTGAAGCGTCTCAATGATCTAGTCTTCATTAAGTACAATAGAACATTGAAGCGTCGTTACAACGCTCGCAATGTAATTGATCCAATTAGTTTGGACAACATCGATGATGCTAATGAATGGCTAATTGGAGTCCCGGAAGATCATGCAGATGAAGAAGTATTTGAGGAAACTTATGATTTCACTTGGGGTGATGTTGCGGAGGCGCGTGGAATTGGGGAGAGGATTTATGGTTTGAGGGGGAGTACCTCAACTTCAAGTTCACAAAGGAAGGGAAAAGAGGTTGTTACTTTGTCCCTAGTTGATGAAGAAGAAGTTGAAGAAGATGACAAGCAATATAATAATGATAGGGGATACAAGAATTTGACAATCTTGTAGAAGAATAAAATGCTCATTTTATGCTTTAATTGATGCTACTATTAGTTTTTACATTGAAGTATTGAACATTTGCTTACAATTACATGTGTTGTCTATGCAGTATTTATTTTAATTTTATTTTTTAAATTCCGCTTCACTTCAAAAAAGCGAGCTCTTCGCTTCTCGCTTTAAGCAAAATGGAGGTTGTTGCTTTTCCTCGATTCACGCTCTTCACAACACGGTAAAAGAGGAATATGTAACTACAATTAATTAACTGCATCAATGTAGTCACTAGTCTTCGAAAATGAGGGGAAGTCTTCGAAAAAGATAAGAAACTGGAAAGCTGTACAATAACAAATTAACAACGATGTGACGTTTTGTAGTATTTGGCTATTTGTACAGCTCTTTTGCTTTGAGACCTCATTTCATAGACCACCTTTGCTTTGAGACCTCAGTGTACATCTCAAGAGCTGCTTTGAGACCTCATTTTTTCAGTTTCTGATTTTCTGTATCCTCTCAAGAAAAGCAGTTCAGTGTTGGTTCTGTTGAACCATTAAGAGCAACTAATGGTCCAACCAAATTGTTGGTTCGGTACACTGAAACAGTGATGTTACTACATTAGAAAAGCAGCTCTTAAGAAGCTTGAACAATGTTGTTACTACATTAGAAAAGCTTGAACAAACTTAATACCACATTACCAAACACATAAAATAGTAAACTACAGCAGATCAACCAAACATGAAACACCTGCCAAACAACAAACGTAATTGAAAATATTCAAGACGTCTGGTCCATTAGAGAGAGACATAAAGTAGCCTTAAATTACTGTTTACTAAGGAAATCACTATCAAAATTTCAACACCTCAACTGTTGCTTACAACTTACAAGGGCGGTAAAATCACTATTAAAATTTCAAGAAAAAATAAAGAAGTTGAAGAATGAAAAAGGCGAGAAGTTGTAAACCTGTTGAAGATTGAACAATTAAGGTCAGTCGCCGATGAGAGAACTGAGAAGTCGTCGTCGCCGAGGTCTCTGTCGCACAATCGGCGGTCGAAGGCTCGAGCTCGAACTCACAGGTCACAACGGGTCATCGGCAAAGCTTTTGAGAATTGAGAGAGGTGAAAAATTGAAAATCTTATCCAACCCTAGGTATGCTAATTCCTAATTTTCTAGGGAAATTTTCGTAATTACTGATGAAATAAAAAAATATTCCACAATCTACAACTATTAAGTAAATAACATATTCTACAACATAATCATGGTAATTGTATAAAAGTTAACCCTCAAATACGGTAGATTTCCTATTAAATAGGAAACTGATTCTAAAAGTATCACTTAATAATGCAATCTTCAAGTTAAAACAAACACCCAAAAATAAAGGAGTATCCTTATTTAGGGCAACATAAAGGAAATCAATATCTAACGCAATCAATTATTTCCTAAATAATCTCCTTCTCATTTGCTGCCTTTTATAGCCTATAGTTCAACGTATCTACATTTCAACTCCAATATGTCTTTCTCCTTAAAATGATGGGTATGTTTTTCTTTTTTGTTCTTAATAAAGTGTAACTTTTAAGTCATTTAATATAAAAGGCAGAATACCTAAAGAAAATCCTAAACTTGACACATATTATTAGGTACAGCCCTAAACTATTCGTTGTCTTAATTAACCCTCTCAACTTAGCCTTTTGAGAGTCACTACCCCTGGATGCTGATGTGGCAAAGAGTGTGGGTGCACTCTCTTTTACGCAGTGAAAAAAATTGAAAAACCACCTTCCAAATAGGTTATTTTTTAACTTTTAATTGTCATAGTCATATATAACGATTTATTTATTACAACTATGTATTTCTTAAGCTTCATCTTAACATACAATGTGGACTTTACTCTAACTTTTATTATTTTTAATTTCTTCTAAGATATAATGTCTATTTGTTCCAACTGCATATTTCTTTTTTTTGTTTTTGGACGAATTTGTAAAATGTTTGGTAGGAACTCCATCATTTTAGCTAAATAAAAAATTTTAGCAAAAATAATTGAGTACCAGTTGTTTATATTTCCTGTTTTTTTCTTTATATATAATATTTATTTATTTTAATTGTGCATTTTTATTTTCGAGTCAAACCAATAAAACAAATTGGCCATAGCTCCATTATTTTTTATCAAATAAAAAAAGTATAGCCAAAATAATGAAATTGCAATTGTACACTCTTTTTATTTCTTTTTTTGATGCAATGACTATTTTTTTCAACTGTGTATTTTTACTTTTTCAAGTAAAATCTGTAAAAAAATTATTTTTAGAGCACCATAATTTAGAGCTATATAAAAAATTATACCCAAAATAATTAATTTCAAACTATGTATTTTTTATAACTTTTTAGATGCCTTGACTATTTATTTCAATTGTATAAATCATTATTTTCAGGTCAAATTCAAAAAAAGAATAACTAAAATTCTATTATTTTTAGCCAAATAAAAAAATTTAGCCTAAATAATGTAGTTCTATCCAAGTTTTATTATAAATGTTATTCAAAAAAAATTATCTAAAAAAGTAACATACTTAAAAGGGTAAAAATACAGTTTATTTTTCAAAAAAATGCCACATAAATAGAAAAATCCACGTGGCAGGCGAGAGCATGCCACTTTCCTGGGACGAGATCGTCCCGGGGGTAAAAACTATCAAATAACCAAGTATAGGGGGGTAATTAAGACCATAGATAGTTCAAGAATATACCAATAATGTGTGCCAAGTTTGGGGGTTAAGGTATTTTGCCAATATAAAAATGTGATATTGATGGCATAGTGGCTTTGACAAACTCCCCTTTACAACAAAAATAGTTTGTTGTAAAGGTATGTTAGCTACGAGTCAATATATACACACACAAACACAACATTTATATACCTTTTTATATTGAAAATTTATATTCAACTCACATTATTTATATTATGTACGTATATGTCATCAATATATGTTTTATATTTGAAGTAATAATCTATTTACATATCTGTAGTATACTACAACAACAGGGGTGGGCATCGGTCGGTTCGGTCGGTTATTATGAAAGTACGGTTCGGTTTATTGGTTTTCGATTTTGTAATATTAATAACCAAATCAAACCAAAGTATTTACGGTTCGGTGCAGTTTTTTCAAAGTTTGGTTCGATTATTTCCGATTTAATTTTTCGGTTATTAACGATTCAAGATTTTGATTAATACAGCAAGATGCTGAAACATGTTGGTTGCTTTTCCGGGGAGAGTGATGCCATAAAAGATATGATTCTCCATCCTAGTAGTAGTATTATCTTATTGTTATGATTTTGACGAAAAAGGGGAACTTATATTGCATTGCTTGTTTGGACCTCAGATAGATAGGAAAAGTTTGTCTGCACCCATCTCTATTGGGTGGGTGGAGAAATACTTTGGTCTTAGTTTTTGTCGCATTTTTTTCTTGTTTTTTGGGGGGCCGTTGAGGGTTTTCTTTCTTTTGTTATTTTAATATAAATTCTTATCTTGACCCAGATGGCTTCTGTATATATATATTATATAATAGTATAAATAGCCTTTGCAATTACATTCTGGTTCTGATGAATTATCGTTTGTATTTAGGTATCTCTTTCATAATATATTAATATTTTATGCCAAGGTGTCCATTCACGGGACAATATATTAATATATATATATATATATATATAAAGAACTGTCCTCGCATACCCTTTTCATGTCTTCTCCTCCGCACGTATAATATTAAATTTCGGTTTTTCGGTTTAACCGAAAACCGAAACACCAAAACTGTAAACCACACCGAAAAACCAAAATTTAATATTCTAAAAATCGCACACCGACCGAATAACCGTTTAAACCGAAACCGAAAAATCGAAATTCACGGTTCGACCGGTTTTTTCGGTTCGGTCGGTATTATGTCCAACCCTACTAGTGAGGTCTGGGGAGGGTAGTGTGTACGCAAACCTTACCCCTACCCCGAAGAGTAGAAAGGTTGTTTCCGAAAGATCCTCGGCTCAAGAAGACGAAGAGAAAAGAAAAGAAAAGAAAAGAAAAGAGACAATATCAGTACTGCCAACAGATATCATAAGAAAAAAAAATTAACAACATCATGAATGCCAGAAAATAGGTGTAGAGCAAAAGCGATAACCATTAAATAGAGTCGGCTCTATGAAACGAAAGAGTAGTAAGAAACAACATTGACAATAGTTGTCTCAGACAAAAACCCTACCAAACTAGCCTCACAAATATACGAACTAAGGAAAGACTCAACTACCTCCTCGACCTCCACAGCTCTCTATCAAGGGCATGTGTAGTTATTCATAATGTATATAATTTATATTAGAACCAATATATAATTTTTATTCATTATATTCATATGCGGTCCTCGCATGCACAAGCAAGCAGATTAGCTCCCTCATTCTCTTATTGTGCTGGCATGCCTGGGCGAACGAGGTAGGGTTAGATTAGATGGAGGAGGATTGTGAATGTCCGTCCCATGAAGCGCCAGGGAACCATACATTCCTCCTGGGCTGGGCTCTCGCGTGTCCGGGATCCGATCAGATCTACTAGCGACCGGTTTACGGAACAAGGAGTTAAGCAAGGGTCGGAAGATAATTTCGAGTGTGATCAGACAACCAAAAATCAGACAATGACAGAGCGGCCTGTGATTGAGTGAGAAATTGATCGACGACGGAACGAAGAACGAAACTTTACGACAGCTTTTTCGTAAACGTTCACTTGCTGTAGCTATATATATATATATATATATATATATATATATATATATATATATATATATATACACACACACACTATACTATATATACATAGTATATAAGTCATATTCATATATATATGTATATTATACTATATATAAATACGATGATGAAATAATATCATTCATTGAAAGACAATTCAATATTCTAGAAAAAAGGAGATGGAGAGTTGAAGAACAAATTTATATTAATTCCTCCACCAGTGACCTTAAACGATTGTAGCCCTAGGGAATTTAAGTTCTAAAAATTTTATTCCATGGCTGGAAAAGACCATGAGAATAGTTGAAACCACCACTATTTGAAGAAAATGAAAACTCAAATAAATCTACAAGTTTGAACAGGGTTCGATAGTGCTCACAAGAATGAAGTCCCCATCGGCGAGCTAAAAAAAACCTTGAAATCCCAACTGGAGGTGTTAATTGCATTCAAGTATGAAGTAGATATTGCATGAGATAGAAAATTTGATAAATTTGAAGTAAAAGAAATCCCTAATTCTATGTTAAGTGGAGGTATTTTTAGGAGAATCTTAGATAATTATGCATTTAAGATTCTTAT
Organism: Nicotiana tabacum; assembly: GCF_000715075.1. Lineage (NCBI taxonomy): Eukaryota > Viridiplantae > Streptophyta > Magnoliopsida > Solanales > Solanaceae > Nicotiana > Nicotiana tabacum. The sequence goes on from NC_134091.1 coordinate 125,301,949, forward strand.
AATTGTAATCACAATCCATATTTTCAAATTTTAAAAATGAGATATTTAAGGAATATATAAGTGGTATAGTATCTAATTAAGAAGTTAAAAATTATATTAAATTGTAGATAATGTAATTATTTTAAAATGGTTGTAAGTTTTATAAATAACTCTTCAAAATGTTGTATTTCGGGTAAATTTCTCAATTTCCTATCGCTAGTCTAAGTGGGGTTGGACTTGGGCCTAAGGGTTTGGGCTGTCATGGACTATTTGGAAATTGCGATAACTATTAAGCTTAATATTTCGGTATACCGAAATATCGAAACCTCAATACCGAGAATCGTATCGAAATACCGATAACTGAAATATTTATACCGAAATAGTACCGAAATACCAAATTAACTGAAACCGAAATACCGAATTAATTCGGTCCGGTTCGAAATTTAATTTTTCGGATTTTATGCCCACCCCTAGTTAAGAGAGAAATAGGAGGGTATTCCTGGGGTAGACTAGAAATTTGTGAAATTGCAAAGTAGTCTCTTGTTCTTAGTTTTCTTTTAGTGTACCCGTAAGGCCCCTATTGTGTATAGAAAAATAGGCTTCTTTTGTGGAAAATCATATTTTGGTGCAGGTTCTCTACTTTTTGGTATATATCTTGTATACAGAGTTTATCCACCATCAATAAAATTATTTACCTTATAAAAAACATATCCTCGAACAATAACACTCACCAATGGCAATTGTTTTTGAAAAGGAATTCGAGGGCATTCAAGACATTCACCAACTGAACGTCGTTTTTGAAAAGGAATTCGAGGGCATTCAAGACATTCACCAACTGAGGACGTTCAGGATAACTCGAAAATTTGAAAAGGACTAAAAACTATTTTACTGGCTTGGCATGAAAAAGGATGTGGTGAAACTTGTCAATAATTGTGACACTTGTCAGAGAAGCAAGTCTACGACGAAGTCCCGAGGGAGATCCTATGGAGATGTTTGGATGTTAGCGGTGTTCCGGTAGCGTACATTAGGGTGATTAAGGATATATACGAGGGAGCTAAGACTCGGGTGAGGACTGCGGGTGGTGACTCGAGCATTTCCCTGTGGAGATAGGGTTATATCAGAGATCGGCTCTTAGCCCGTTTTTGTTTGCATTGGCGTTGGATGTGCTGACGCGACCCATACAAGGGGAAGTGCTATGGTGTATGCTATTCGTTGATGACATAGTACTGATTGGCGAGGCGCGAGAGGGTATTAACGCAAGGTTAGAGGTTTGGAGACAGACGTTGGAGTCTAAAGGTTTCAAGTTGAGCAGGTCGAAAACATAATACTTGGAGTGAAAGTCCAGTGATGGGATGCCTGAAGCAGAAGTGAAAGTGAAGCTTGATATACAAGTCATCCCAAAAGGGATAGTTTCAAATATCTTGGGACTGTAATCTAAGGTAACAGGGAGATTGACAAAGATGTTACTCATCGAATTGGAGCGGAGTGGATGAAATGGAAGCTCGTTTCTGGGCTTCTGTGCGAGAATAACATGCCACCAAGACTTAAGGGTAAGTTCTACAAAGTGGTGGTTAGACTGACTATGTTGTATGGGAGGAGTGATGACCCGTCAAGAAGTCCCATATTCAGAAGATGAAGGCAACTAAAATGAGGATGTTGAGATGGATATGTGAACATACCAGGAAAAACAAGATTAGGAATGAAATTATTAGGGATAAAGTGGGTCTGGCCTCGATGGAGGACAAACTGCGGGAATCGAGGTTGAGATAATTCGGGCACGAGCAGAGGAGAGCCATAGATACTTCGGTCAGGAAATGTGAGAGGTTGACCATGGCGGGTCTGGGAAAGGGCAGGGTAGGCCAAAGAAGTAACAGGGTGAGGTGATTAGACAGTATATGTCATTGCTCCAGTTTACCGAAGACATGACCCTCAATAGGAAAAGGTGGAGGTCGGGAATTAGGGTGAAAAGTTGACCGATAGTAGTTAGTCTCCTAGTCTTATCAGTAGTACTAGTATTATTTTTATATTTTTTTATTCTCGATTCTTTATTATTACATGTTGTGTCATTTGCTCCTATTATATTGTTGTTGCTACTATTTGTTACTTTATTTTCACTTTTCCTTGAGCCAAGAGTATGTCGGAAATAACCTTTCTATCTTCACAGGGTAGGGATAAGGTCTGCGTACACACTATCCTCCCAGACCCCACATGTACGATTGCACTGGTTTATTGTTGTTGTTGTTGAGAAGCAAGGAAGAAGGTAAGCAATCCAGGTCTTTTGCAACCTCTCCCAGTACATGATCAAGTCTAAATGCACCTGAGCATGGACTTCATTGAAGTCTATCCAAAGTCATAAGGCAGGGTGTGAAATATGTAATAGTAGACTGATCTATAGGACATCTCGTTTCATAGCCCCCTTCTATCCACTCGCAGCCAATTGGGTGGTTCAGAAGTTCATGAAAGGAGTACATAAACTACATCAGGTACCTGACAGAACTGGCCAGGATATAATTCTAATTACCACGCTACCTTAAAGTGCACTCCTTTTGAAGCCCCCGATGGTCAATTGGTCATTCACCCTTAAGATACCACTGAGCAAGAGTAAATCATGAAGAGGCAGCAGCTACGTAAAGGTAGCTTAACTAGAGAATGAAACACTATCCTGGTAAGGAGAGTGGGGACATGATTCTCTTGAAAATTAGACAATATAGACATACCACTATAGCATTAACTCAAAATACTACGGACCCTTTAGAGTAATAAAGAAAGTGGACGGTGCTTACAAGCTAAAGCAGGCTTCGGAATCCAAAATACACCATGTTTCATATCTCATTACTCAAGAAAAAACTGGGCAATAGAGTAGTGATTTCTTCGCTTGTGACGACTGATGAAGGCCAATTTGTGGCTCAACCTGTGGCTACCTATCAAAGACAGCTAATGAGATAAGGGCAATGCAGCTAGAGTGAAGGTGTTGGTGGAGTGGTTTGACCTACCCTTAAGGATCGACCTGGGAAGACTATGACTTTATCAAAGGCAAAAATTGTGGATTCTTTGCTCAATTCTTTTGGACAAGATCAAATTGAAAGAGAACGAATTCTTACGCTCGAAAAGAAGATTTAAAAGTTAGTTAAACTTGGTGTTCGGAGTAATAAGCCGAGATACGTGGACAACTGACATTTTTCCTTCATTAAAGTGGATCGCTGACTCGTGTTTATTCCCAAGCCAAGCATACAAATGACACGTGCGAAGCGAATTCAGAGTTTTGAACCCAAGTTTTCTGGTATTGTTCTTGGTCTTTTCTCCCTCTTTTTCCCTCTCAAAATTCTGTTACTGATATGTGGATTACCCCCACCCCACCCCCAAAAAATCATGTTCTTCTTCAATTACATTATCTAACTTCCAAAAATGGATTTCCAATGATAGTTGGCCACAAATGGTGTTTATTATCAGTTGCAGTGTAGTTAGAAGCATTTCCATTTAAGTTGATTTGATTTCGAGTTGTAATTGACCAGTTTTTACTGGATTGGCAATACAATAAGCTTAATTCGTAAGATAATTGAGTGTGTCATGTATGAATCAACCTTTGGGCATAATACAATTTGATTTCTAAAACGTATCAAAATAATTTACGGAAGCCTCGATGATTCTAGAATCGTGTATTTCAAAAATTATAGTAACAAATACACGATTGTATTATGTTGAGTGTCTTTCCTACAGAAGAAGAAGACCTTTGGGCTGCCTGAGGGCATTTTCAAGGTGAGGAAACAGATTCTAGGGTATAGCAAAACTTCGGAACTGGGCGGATTTTCAAGTTAGAATGTGTCATTCTGGAAAGGAGTATGTCGAATGATCGGGGACCGTGAGTGTCTAGGTGCGAGGCACACCGAACCGGGAAGCCGTGCTAGCAGGACCAAGAGGGTGCCTGTCTATAGGGTGAGTATTGAACTACTACCGGGAGCATTGGCTACTTGCCGAGGAAGTGACAGCTGGAAAACAAAGAGCTTTGTTCGGAAATGCGGCGATGCTATGACTTTGGGAATGTAGTACTCACCAAAGGTCATCCCAAGTGCTGGCTGAATGCCAAGTGGGACGACAGTGCTAAGATGTATCCTCCACATTGAGTGTGGGAGGATCCCGCCTATGCAAGAGGCATATGGGCGAAGTCGTGGGTTTGGAAGCGAACACATCTTCAAGGTAGTGAGGGCAAGGAAAGCTACGGGAGCTATTCCAAGAGGGCGTCTTAATGCTACGGGAGCGAAAGACTACGGGAGCCATGCCAAAGAGGGCATCTTAAGGCTACGGGAGCGAAAGGCTATGGGAGCAGCGTCAAAAGAGCACATTGATGTGCTAACCTGTGAAGGGAAAGCTTCAGGCGGACATGAAGACCGTGAGGGTCATTGTGTGATTGACTAGTGTGGGTCAATCACAAAGTTAGACACCATAGGGTGCAAGTGCGGAGGCACTTTCCAAGTGAACACCTAATATAGGTGAAGTGCAGAGGCACGCTTGGAAGATACTTGGGGGAGAAGTGCATGGGGCACGACTCCTTTTGAGAAAGGACTTCGAGGAAGTCCAACCCACAGGACAAAGGGAGCTGAAATGGACATACCTGAGGGGGCAGACTCCGGGATGTCTTAAGCCATGATGTGTCATCGGGGAAGATGACATTATGAGTGTGGGAGGATGTCACAACTCGAAATTTGGAGTTGTGATTTCGGCCAAGAACTAGTGAGAAAAGGTCCTTTTGATGGTCTGACGTAGAACTGTCTACTCGGGCAACTTGGACTTTTTAATTTTAAGCATATATAAGGGGGGTATAGGTGATGAAAGCTCCGACCTGCCTCCCCCATACGTGCTGCCACCGAGCCGTAACGAACGAGCTACCCTGGGGGCGACCTCAAGGGCCTGCCTAGATGACTCAAAGGAGTGTCAAAGGTACCCATACGAGTTTGGGAACTCTATGGGCGGCGCGACGCCTTCGGGCTAGCGTTGGGCATCAAAGTGGTGCTAGAGGCTCGATGTGTGGCACGGCCAGCCCCGCGGGCTGCCGAATATTGGAACGAGACTTCCGTGTCGATTGGATACTTGATGCACCTGTCATAGGGGAATCATGTGTCGACTTGTGAGCATGGCTTGGGTTCAACCATGCAAGCAAGGGTCCGTTGGCCTAAAGGTGCAGTTGTGGGGCGACACTGCACTATTCGGGATGGAAGCGTGTCGCAAGGGCAATGTATGGGCATGGCACGAAAGACGCGCATGACAATGGCCAAGGGCTAAAGGTTGCCTTACTCGGGCAAGGCACGAGCTAGTCGCGGATGCACTAGGCGAGTGTCAAGCTTGAGGATTGGGCTGTGCACGCGGGAGCGATGCTCAGTCTTGGGCGAGGGAAAAGACATGTCCTAAGCCAATTTCCTAGGGCGCACATGGATTGTGATCCTAAGATGAAGCGCCACGACATGTTTAGGGTCAAGGGCCTAGATATCTTATGGGCGGCACAAGTTGGGATGAGCCTACGGGCGAGTCTCACCAACAGGCACATGATCGTGCTTGGGAATCCTGGGATAGGAAACAGGCTGGCCTGCAGCGAGGGAAACTGCAGGCACCACACGGGCGAGCAGGTGCGGCTACCCAATGTAAGGATTTGGGCCCGTGACACTGACACTACATACTTCTCACATTAGCTTTACTTTGTACTCTCACATGTGAACCCCACATCCCCTCCCTACCTAAATCGTCTCTCAACTTTGCATTTTCCAACCATTCATATCATTACAATTGTCACTATTTGCTAATTGCATACACCTATATTAATCTTTTAGCTTCTGGTTATGTAATTCGTATATAGTGAATTATGTGGCTAACGTTTTGGAAAAATTTATAAATTATTTTTAAAAAAAATAGTCAAGTTTTTTGTTAAATAACCACAAGTGGCGTAAATATTTAAATAGAAAAAGGAAATTGTGTTCTACTTAATTATATTAAATTTATAATTAACCTGCTTGCAGATAAAAATAATAAGAGAACATTTAGGTACTTCTAATTTTATCATGTCATTATGCAATATTAAATTACCTTTTTCTTGTAAAATTTACTGTTGCACAATAGCTTAGATTCAATAAAGACTTAATAGCTTAAAAATACTTGGAAATATAATCATACTAATTATTTTTTCAAATAAGTTCAACACTAAATTATAATGAAGAAAATTGTATTATACTCTATAAAATGCATGTAAAATGAGACTAAAAATTTGACAAGGATAAACTTATTAATTTAAAAATTCAAATATTTGATTTATAAATTTAATTTTAAGATCAATTTGACTAATTTCTAAAGCAAATAAAAAATTAATTCGTTTTTTAAATTAATATTGAACCCAAAAATTACTAATGCAGCAATAAAAAAGAACTCATCATCATACCTAGTAAAATTCCACTAATGGGGTCTGGGGAGAGTAGAGTGTACGCAGACCTTACCCCTACCCCGAAAAGGGTAGAGAGGCTCTTTCCGGGAGACTCTCGGCTCAACAGAAGAGACAATAATATCATAAAAGAAATAAAAGAAAAGGCCTGTAACAACAAAAGATGCTAGAAAGATAATAACAGCAACGAATAAGTGAAAGTACAATAACATAAAACTATGCAAAACAACAATATGAACACAACATAGACCGCTAACAAATAGGCCAACCTGTTTCCTATCCCAGAATTCCCAAGCACTATCCTATGCCTGTTGGTGAGACTCGCTCGTAGGCTCGCCCCAACTTGTGCCACCCGTAAGATGCCTAGGCCCTTGGACCTAGACATGTCGTGGCGCTTCATTTTAGGATCACAATCCATGTGCGCCCTGGGGAATTGTCTTAGGACATGTCTTGTCCCTCGCCCAAGACTGAGCATCGCTCCCGCGTGCACAGCCCAATCCTCAAGCTTGACACTCGCCTAGTGCATCCGCGACTAGCTCGTGCCTTGCCCGAGTAAGGCAACCTTTAGCCCTTGGCCATTGTCATGCGCGTCTTTCATGCCATGCCCATACATTACCCTCGCGACACGCTTCCATCCCGAATAGTGCGGTGTCGCCCCCACAACTGCACCTTTAGGCCAACAGACCTTTGCTTGCATGGTTGAACCCAAGCGATGCTTACAAGTCGACACATGATTTCCCTATGACAGGTGCATCAAGTATCCAATCTGCACGGAGGTCTCGTTCCAATATTCGGCAGCCCGCGGGGCTGGCTGTCCCACACATCGAGACTCCAGCGCTACTTTGATGCCCAACGCTAGCCCGAAGGCATCGCGCCACCCATAGAGTTTCCAAACTCGTATGGGTACCTTTGACACTCCTTTGAGTCATCTAGGCAGGCCCTTGAGGTTGCCCCCAAGGTAGCTCGTTCGATACGGCTCGGTGGCAGCATGTATGGGGGAGACAAGTCGGAACTTTCATCACCTATACCCCCTTATATATGCTTAAAATTAAAAAGTCCAAGTTGCCCGAATAGACTGTTCTACATCAGACCATCAGAAGGACCTTTTCTCACCCGTTCTTGGCCGAAATCACAACTCCAAATTGCGAGTTGTGACTGTCACTATGACATAAGCAAGGTCAATTTAGTGAAGGTACTCAAAATTTTATATAGCAGCTACAGTAACATTCCTTTTTAGCCTACCATAATGTTCCATTTTACCTGAAATGACCAATTATCCTTACAGCCCCAAACAGACATTGTCGTCCAGCTGTGTGCTTAACTCTCTCTTATTAGATAGTAGAATTTGAGAATAAAAAAGAAAAGGGATGTATCCTTATGTAGATTTTTTGCCATAAACTTATATTCTTATAAATAACTATTTTAAAAAATACATATATACTGAAATTTATTGAGAAATATATAGTTTTAACTGCTTTAAAAAATAATAGCGATAAAATATATATTTTGTGTATATATATATATGTATTATATACAAAAAAAAATCATATTTTGTATATTTTTCGGCTAGCAAATGCAATTAGTTTCGGCGGACCGGTCAGTTTTGTATTTTGCGCAATTTTATTTGTTTTCTAATGATATAATTTGATTTTAGAAATTGAGAAATTATGCTGAAATTCACCTTAAAAATTAAATGTTTTAACCTTCACACTTTTGAATCTTACTATTGCTCTAGTTTGATTAGACACGAAATTTAAGTAAATATGAAAGACTTTTGAATTTTATGATTTTAAATTCAAGATGTGTTTAATGTACCAAAATACTTTTTGAATCTTGTGGTTCTGAACAAACGATGTAAAATATTGGAATTAGAGAATTACCAAATATAAAAAGAGATATTCTTTTATAAATTGGCTAAAAAGAAAAGTAAAATACTTAAATTGTAACGAAGAGAGTAGTAACAACAACAATAACATACCTAGTACTATCTCATACCGTGGGGTTTGGGGAGGGTAGTATGTATGCAGACCTTACCCCTACCTTGTGAGGATAAAGAGGTTGTTTCCAATAGCCCCCCGTCTCAGAAAAGCATAAGCACCACATTAATGAAAATGCAGACAAGAAGGAACAATACCAAAAAGCCATATAAAAGCAGAATAAAAATAACAAGATAATAAGGTGATCAACAATGAAAGAAAACACCGGTTAGGCATAAAAATCTACTACCAACAGAAAGTGAGACTGTGTGTCAATACTACTGTTATGAACAACACTCTAGACTACCTACTCTACTACTATAATTCTCGACCTCCATACCTTCCTATCAAGATTCATGTCCCCGGTCAGCTGAAGTTGTGCCATGTCTTGCCTAATCACCTCTCCCCACCTCTTCTTTGGCCTACCTCTACCTCTCTGTAAGCCCTCCAATGTCAACCTCTCACACATCCTCACCGGGGCGTCTGTGCTCCTCCTCCTCACATGAGCAAACCACATAAGCCGCACTTCCCGCATCTTGTCCTCAATAGGGGCCACACTCACCTTGTCGTGAATAACCTTATTTCTGATCCTATCTAATTTGGTGTGCCCGCACATCCATCTCAATATCTGCATCTCTGCTACCTTCATCTTCAGGACATGAGCGATCTTGACTGGACAACACTCAGCCCCATACAACATCGTTGGTCTGACCACCACTCTGTATAACTTACCCTTAAATTTCGGTGGCACCTTCTTGTTACACAAAACACCGAAAGTGAGTTTTTATTTCATCCATCCCGCCCCAATACGATGTGTGACATCTTCATCAATCTCCTCATCCCTTGAATAATAGACCCAAAGTACTTAAAACTCCCTCTCATAGGTATGACCTGCGAGTCCAGCCTCACCTCCCCTTCCCCTTCTTGAGTCTCGCCACTGAACTTACACTCCAATTATTCTGTCTTGGTCTTGCTCAACTTGAAACCTTTAGATTCCAGGGTCTGCCTCCATAGCTCTAATTGTGCGTTCACACTGTCTCGCATCTCGTCAATCAATACAATATCATCTGTAAATAGCATGCACCACGGCACCTCCCCTTGGATGTGGCGCGTCAATACGTACATCACTAGAGCAAACAAAAAAGGGATAAATGCTGACCCCTGATGCAACCTCATCATAACTGGAAAATAGTCTGAGTCCCCACCCACCGACCTCACTCATGTCTTTACTCCATCATACATGACCTTAATCAACCTAACGTAGGCAACATGTACACCTCTAGCCTCCAAACATCTCCACAAAATCTTCCTTGAAACTTTATCGTACGCCTTTTCTAAGTCGATGAACATCATATGCAAGTCCTTCTTTCTAACGAAGAGAGTAGTAAAAACAATGTAATTTTCAAGAGGGGCTAAACTATTTGTAATGGAAAAAGATGGTCAACAAATTAGATAGAACGAGGGAAGTAGGGATTAGGTGGTTTAATTATTTGTGATTGAAGAATAAAAGTTAGTAGCAAATTGGGGGATCACAAAAAGTCTAATTTATTATTAGTAATTAAAAAAAGCCACGGTTTAAAAAATAATCAAAATTTAACCACTTTTTTATGTAAAGATAAAATCTGAATAAAATCACACTTAAAAATCCGGAAAAATTCCAGCATAATATGCTGAAGTTCGAATTTTTTATATAGGACATTCCAGCATAATGTGCTGGAATTCCAACATAATATGCTGGAAGGTTATATGTATGAGCTCCATAATCCAGCATAATATGCTGAATTTTTTGTGTTTCAGCTAAAATAGTGATTATTTTTTAATGACTTTACAAATGTTGACTATTTTTCAATTATTAGTCCAAAAACTTGCTAGCTCATTCTATTTTCACGGCAAATGGTCCTACTTACATGGCAAAATATGCAAATAGTGGTTGAATGTTGAGGTGACAAAATTAGTTCATGAAAATATGATTCATCTAATCTATCCAAGTTTGGAAGGTTAATAAAATTCAAAAATAGCCAAATTTATAAGTGGTAATTGAAAAATATCCACGGTTTCAAAAGTAATCAAAATTAATCACTTTTCATGTAAAGATAAATCTGAACGAAAGCACTATTCAAGATCCGAAAAATATTCCATCATAATATACTGGAGTTCGAATTTTTTACATGTGAACTTCCAGCATAATATACTGGAGTTCCAGTATAATAAATTGGTCCAGCAAAATATGCTGGAAGTTCATACACAGGTGATCCAATCTCCAGTATATTATCATGGAACTTTCTGTGTGGTGGAGTTCCAGCATAATATGCTGGAAGTTCATATACAGATGCACCAATCCCTAGTATATTATGCTGGAATTTTTCCTGTTGCACCAAAATAGTAGCTATTATTCAATGACTCTGCAAACATTGGTTATTTTTCAATTACCAGTACGAAAACTGGCTAGCACGTGCTATTTTCACATGCATTTCTTAACTCAATTTCTTTTGACCCGTTCATTTTATCCCATTTATAAGTTGGATTGATTTGGGCTAAATATGTAGCCCAATTGAACCACGAAAAACTTGCCAAAAGATTTGTTTAAAAGAATTTTTGTTTTGTTTTGATATGTTATATATAAATATAATAAAGAAAAAAATATTTATTTTTTTGGTAATAAAACCAATTTAAGAAGAGAAAAAACTTGATATGAGTTGAAGAGCTTGGGCACATTATTTGTTTAGCTCATTTTGTCCTAACCCGAGCAACTAAGAAGTATTGGGACAAATTGGGTTACAACTTAAAATTGGGGAACTTTACATAACTATCACAATTTAAAAGAAATATAACAAATTCGTAGCATGAAATTCAATATTACAGTTGTGGCAGAAAAATATTTATATTTGTAGCACACAGTTTCATTAAAATAGGAATATTAATTATTAATGTCTAAACATAAGCAATTTGAATGGAAAGTCAATAATTCTTTGTACAAAAAATATATTTTTTTTTCTCTCTTTATCTATTAGCTTTCCTTCTTTTTCTTCATCTTCTTAATTTTATTTTCTGCCGAAGCCAATATATTTTCTAAATTTGTTCCATTCGTTTTCTTTTTAATTATCTTTCTTAAGTTTTTCTCTTCCTTCTTTCTTCCTTTCTTAACATAAAGATCTTACTTCGATAATAATATACGTTAATATATACAAAACGTATATAAAAATATATATATTGAATTAACACATATAAAATATACAAAAAATATACATAAAAATTACATCTTCAATTAATAAGACACTTAGGCATGTGAAATATACATAAAAACATATCTTAAATTTAATTAATATGGCATATAAATATACAAAAAATATATATATATATAAAATATATCCTGAATTAAAATGGCACTTGACATTTAAAATATATTTGAATTATACATTGAAAATACATCTTAAAATAAGATGGCACTTCACAAATAAATATACAAAAATTACACTTCACAAATAAATATACAAAAATTATATACATAAAAATACATTTTGAATTAAAGTGATACTTGATATACAAAGTATAAAAGACGTATAAATCAATACATCTTGAATTTAGGTGGCATTCACATATGCATCAGATTTTAAAAAATGGAGTGAAAAAGATGAATGTCGGAAAGGGAGAGTGAAGATGGACAAGAAAAATACTTCTTGTGATTAGTGAGTCAGTTAACTTATTAAATATTGAGCTTAATTTTTATAATATACTAATAATAAAAAAAATGCTCTCTATGAAATAAATAATAAATAATGCTATTTTTTAAAATAATAGTTAAAAAAATATCCGGGCATAAAAAAGGCAATAAAGTCGAACTGTTCCGAATATGTTAAGAAAGATCTTGGGCTTATCAATGGTATTCCCATCCAAATCCCTGTCAATATAGGATATATTGTACTTGTTATAAATGTCCTCAAAGTCGACACAATAAGCAATTGTTTTAAATACGTACTGAACATCTCTATAACAATATTTTTATATAACAATACTTTACTATAAAAGTCAAACTTTTTCGGAACCAATATTTATGTTATATTAGTATAATATATGTTCTCTATAACAATACTTCGCTATAACATTCAAAAATATTCGGAACAAACGAACCTGTTATAGAAAGGTTTGACTGTACTTAGCTATCTTGTGCTACATGACACCAGGTATCCACGTGAAAATAGCACGGTCTAGCCAGTTTTCGGACTGGTAATTGAAAAATAATTAGCGTTTGCAAAGTCATTGAAAAATAGCCACTATTTTGATGCAACACAAAAAGTTCCAGCATAATATATTGGAGATTGGTGCACTTGTGTTTGAACTTCCAGCATACTATGCTGGAACTCCAACACACAGAAAGTTCCAGCATAATAAATTGGAGATTGGTGCACCAGTATATGAACTTCCAGCATATTATGCTGGAACTCCAACACACGGAAAGTTCCAGCACAATATACTGGAGATTGAATCACCTATGTATGAACTTTCAGCATATTATGCTGGAACTCGAGTATATTATGCTGGAATATTTTTCGGATTTTGAACAACTGTTTTTGTTTAGATTTATCTTTACATGAAAAGTGACTGAATTTCAATTACTTTTGAAATTGTGGCTATTTTTCAATTACCACTTGTAAATCTGACTATTTTTGAATTTCGCCTGGTATCCACTCTAAAGGACTGCTATTTAGAAATTAACCAGTGTGTCATGAATTTCAGTTTTTGACAAAAATATCATAAATTGTCCTGAAATTAAGATTTTTAGTTTAAAGTTTCAAGATAAAATAAGTGATGGTTAATCTCTAAATAACATCCATGAGAATGACTATCTATGCACTTGCCCCTTACAATTTGTATTTGCTGCAATTTGAATCCTGATCTCCATGATTTTTAACCACTTCATCAATCATTAAACCATACCATTAAGTAATACACGGACTTGCGTCTTCTATTTCTTCAATTCATCTAACCATCAAACCTACAACATTAATATCAATATCTTCACAATGAACCAATCAGGAAAGCAAACTTCTTCCACAGCGTTTCTAATAAGTTCCTACCAAAATATATGATAACCAGCTTTGATGAAATATAACAAGGTTAAATATTAGAAGTTGGAAACCTCCATCAGCTGGAGGTAGTTTAGGGGTTGATCCGGGAAGAAGCCAGTGGCGAAGGCAGAATTTCTGCTAAGGGGGTTCAAAAAAAAAGTTAACATATAATATGCAGAGGCACAAAACAAATTTTGCCTTCTTCGGCCCCCCTAAATCCGTCGCTGGCAGAACCGCAGAAGCAATCAAATTTTTTCATGTATTTGCTGCTCCTTCAGCATAGAAACTTTACTAATAATTCACAGTACAAACAAGAACAACAGCAGAGAACACTGGAGAAGTGATGTGGGCACACAAATGACAGATTAAGGAAACATTAGACTATAAAAAGCAAGAAAATTAAGGCTCCATCTTATAAAATATGTACTGAATTACACTAAATAACTCTGCAAATACAGGATATCAGAGACTACAATAACAAATCCAGTGAAATCCCACAAGTGAGGTCTGGGGAGGATAGTGTGTACGCAGACCTTATCCCTACCTTATGAAGGTATAGAGACAGTTTCCGAAAGACCCTCGGCTCAAGAACACAGGATATCAGAGACTAGATAAGAATTTTGGATTATAAAGAATCAGAAGGTCCAGAGATTGAATCGATGTGAGAAAGCTTTTGCATGGGAATGCATACAACACTCATAAATACACACATGCATATTGGTTAAGTATGAGCACACTTTAATTAGTACTGCAGAAAATGTAACTAAATTAAGGCACCTATGTAACATAATGACCTATTTGAAGAATGGAACAAGACCTAATAAGTTAACAATCACATAAACACATGCTGCGAAAGAACATGGAAATGCCTACAACACCCAGAAATAGATTCATGCATATTGGTCAGATACAAACACACTTTAATTAACGCTGCAGAAAATTTCACCAAATTAAGGCAAGTTTAAAAAGGTATGGATGTAACATAATCACTAGATTTGAGGAATCCAACCGGTCTATATAGATCTTACAAACACATAAAACCATGGAGTGAAAGAAATCTTGCACCGCTAGTATTTCACGCAAAGTTTTTACACTCATTCAGGTTGCAAGAAAGTGACACAAAGTACAAAATATCATCTAAGTCAGAACCAGGGTGTTAACAGCTACTAATGCCTCAAATGCTCAGATAAGATGGCTCTAGACGTTTAAGTGAAAGCAGCATATCTGAAAAGAGAAACAATCCAAACAGATAGTTCATAAACTCCAGTATCAAATAGTAGCTGATAGGGAACATTCACATAAAAGCCCTAGGTTGAAACATAACACATGTGATCATTTGTAAAAGAATGACTATCAAATGACGGAATGCTGTTTCTTTACTCCACACAACATCTAGTTGACATAGATAAGAAGAATCTCTTGGGCAGAAGACGAAGATACTTTACAAACCTCCTTGCTCACTATAAAAAACAACCACAACTCCACAAATACCACACGGCTAATAGTTTCCTTTTAGCATCTAACAGAAAACCTTCTGTGCCCCAACTACGCTTTATTACTTGGAGCATGAACAGCACTAAGCCATGTCAAAGCGCTTGATATTTAGAAATATTGGACGATTGTGATCATCCAATGATTGAATGTTGTTTGCTTTACTCCATAGAACACATGGTTTATATAAGTATATATTTGGCAGGCAGCAGACATTTCTAGCTTACTATCAGACAGTCACTAAATAACAAACTTCCTTGCTTTTTTGGCAAAAGATAACAAGACTCCACAAAGCTAAGAGTTCTATTTTAACAGCTCAAGCAAAACCCTCTCTGATGCACTTGGGCTTATCCCTCAAGAATGAACACCGATAAGCCATGTCAAATACTATATTCCAACAGACTATGGAATTTCATGAAAACATCTAGTGTCCTCAACTTCTATCACATCGCTAGCAAAAGAATAATTAAACCTTCAACCAACATACAAGTACTCAATCATATATAATTATAATGTAAAAGTGCACTCATACTGAAAATAAAAATTATAGTTGATTAACACCAGAATCAAACCACTAAACAAGCATAAATGATAGTGAACACATGTCAACTAATATTTGATTAGATGAAATCTTGATTCTTACATAAAGTGATGAGAGAGTATTCAACATCTCATACATCAACAACACTAGAACTCCCATCATAATACGACACCAAGGAACTGAAAGTTCCCTCTAATTTTACATGTCAATGTATATAAATCTGACTTCAACTGATAATAAAGGACTTAATTATCCCAGAACCCATATATAGTTGAAGATCACATAATCATATCAATTATCAGACACACACTGATCCATCCATCATGAAATAACATGATATTAAATAGGACAAGTAAATTGAAGAGTTCAAATCTCTTCCAGCAACAGACTCATATCAATAGCCTTAAAGCTATGATCTTTTTTTTCTTTCCACCCCCTTTTTTCTCGAGATCAATAATTAAATAAAGAAGGGAAACCAAATGGGGCTTTTTCGAATAATTAACAGATCCAAATTTCGAAACCATATTCCATCAAAGACATAATGCTGTGCAGTGAAGATCATCAGAATCAGCATCCATAGGTGGAGGAAAGTTGAGATCGAAAGGCAATGGTTTCCGAAAAGCTGATGAAACGATATTATCATTTTCATTATCATTATCACAATCGCCATCTTCAACAACAGAAGAAGACGAGTCACAATCACTCCGGCAGTCGTCCGGCACGACCGGCGGCGATCGAGGATGTTTTCTCGAAGGCAACACGGCCGTTTGCTGGCGTGGCGGCGGCCTGGGCCCACTGAAGGATTCTACGGTACTACTCATGCTGCTCGATGTAGGTCTTTGAATAACAATCGGATGGTTTTCCTGAGAGTACAATCTCGGGTCAATAAACGGGCCGTTAGGGTTTATGGTTTGATTGAAGTGAGAATACGGAGGTAAAGGGAAATTAGTTTTTGCTTTAGGTCCCCGAAGAGTCCGAGCTGCAGCGTCATAAGCTTTAGCGGCTTCTTCAGCTGAATCGAAAGTGCCAAGCCAAACCCTAGTTTTTTTCCACGGGTCTCTAATCTCCGCCGCAAATCTTCCCCACTGCCGTTTTCTGACACCACGAAACCTAATGTCTTTCAATCCTCCAGATCCAGCCGCCGGTGAAGCCTCCGCCGCTTGCTTCGCCGCCGCGGTTGCTCTACCTCTTCGCATGGCCACAGGTCAAAAAACAACAACAAAAAGCTTACCCCTTTGAGACCGATTGGAGCCAATCAAAGATCGAGAAGCAGCAGAGGATTAGCTTCCCTTCCGAGAGCACTCACTTTCTCTCTCTAGAACTCAGCTTTTCTCTCTCTCTAGAACTCAGCTTTTTTCTCTCTCTACTGTTTGTGGTGGGTTTGGGTGAGAGAAAGGAGAGAGAAATAGGGGCTGTTTGTTTTCTTTTGTTTATTTTTAAATTTTTCCCTTAGAAGTTTAATATAAGGGGGGTTTTATATAATTTGATTTGGGAGGGAGGAGTTGGTGTGGAAAGTGGAAAAAAACGCGGGGATAAAAAGAGGGGTAGTTGGATTTCTCAATTTTCTTTATTGTTTTCCTTTTTCTCACCCTCATCTCCTTGTTTTGTTTATTGTTTACTTTGTAATGACAATATAGTCCCTAACATGTTCCTTTTTTTTTTCTAATACCACTAGTAGGTTGTGAGGGAATAGTAAATTTTTATCGTTAAGGATTATGGTGATATTGATATGATTCCTTTTGGATTCGAGCTTTAAACATAGAAAAAAATTTAATAGAGAATAATTCGCCCTTTAATAAATTTTATACGATGCCAATTTAGATGTCATATCTAAGTGAGAAATCAACTAGAGACTTCGGGATCAAACCCTATAGATTTAAAAAAATCTAATAAAGAGCACTTTTCACTTTAATTAGTTTTACATGATACGAATTCCTATTTGTCGGGGCGTAAAAATAAATATCAAAACCAAGTAAAAAAATATATGATAGTAACTTTGTTGAGTCCCACATCGGTGGGTGTGGCAGGCCATTTGTCTCGTTATATGACCCTGGTCAATTCCCAGCTTGTGAGCTAACTTTTGGAGTTGAGTTAGGTCTAATGTCCATTTATCATTGTATTAATGCCACATCATATCTTCTTCTTCTTCCTCATTTCTAGGGTTTAATCACATTAATTCAGCTATAATTTTATGGTATTAGAGCCAAGCTTACCTCAATTTATTGTTATTAATGTTGGGCTTCATTTATGTTGCTCACGCTCCAGTTTGTTGGCCTTAGCATGGGGAGGGGATGTTGTATCCCACATTAGTGGGTGTGGGAGGATATTTGTCTCCTTATTTAGTCTTGGGCAATTTTCACCTCATGAGCTAGTTTTTTAGGTTAACTTAGGTCTAATGTCCATTTATCAAACTTTTTAATCCAACAACTATATTTTCATTATATTCTTTTTTGTCTCTTAATTAAAAAAATTATGGAAATACACTAAGCCGGTGAATAATAGAAGATGAGAAATAAAAGAAAATTTATATTTAGTGAAATAATATTAAAGCCCTACATTTAAATGGTGTTGAGGTGAAATTGTAAAAAGTAACAATTATTATAACTGCAATTAGTAGTTTTGATTATGTTTCTTCAGTCCAAATGATTTTTGCCAGTTGGTTTACTGTAAGAATCTTTATTTATTCACGTGAATGAGCAAATAACCTTGTAAGCAAAATGGGGTGTGTTAGTTGGAGAAATAAATATAGGATGAAAGTCGTTTTGTTTTTAAAGTTGTAGCAACTACCTTACCCTTCAATAATGTGTAGTAGTGCATATTATTGAAGCACGGACAAGAAAACCAAATATACCAAATGAAAAAGGTAAAGTTGTCTTAGAGCAATAGTAAGGTAGCAGTTACTAATATTTGTGTTAGGGTAGTACAAGATACGGAAAGTGTGACTTAGGTGGTTTGGTCATGCGAGGAGGAGGAGCACACATGCCCGGTGAGAAGGTGTACGAAGTTGATATTGGAGGGCCTACGGAGAGGTAGAGGTAGATCAAAGAAGAGGTGGGGAGAAGTGACTAGGCAAGATATGGCGCAGCTTCGGCTGACCGAGGACATGACCCTTGATATGAAGGTATGGATGTCGAGTATTAAGGTAGTGGAGTAGGTAGTCTAGAGTGTTCATAACAGTAGTATTGGCACGCAGTCTCGCTTTCTGTTGGTAGTAGATTTTTATGACTAACCGTTATTTTCTTTCATTGTTGATCACCTTATTGTCTTGTTATTTTTATTCTGCTTTTATATGGCTTTTTGGTACTGTCCCTTCTTGTTTATATTTTCATTAATGTAGTGCTTATACTTTCCTGAGCCGAGGGTCTATTGTAAATAACCTCTCTATCCTCACAAGGTAGGGGTAAAGTTTGCGTATACACTACCCTCCTCAGACCCCATGATGTGGGATAATACAGGGTATGTTGTTGTTGTTGGTGGTGGTGGTGGTGGTGATAGGTTATCTACATCACACGCCTTGAGATACAGCCTTTTCGCGGACCCTACATAATATCTATATATTACTCAATCTGGTTCATTTTATGTGTTTTAGTTTGACTGGCATAAAACTCAATAATATAAAGAAAACTTTTAAATCTTATAATATCTTAAATTAAATGTGTGTACAGCATACCAAGTACCTTTTAAATCTTTAATTTTAAACATGTCATCTTATTTTTATAAGAGAATATCATTGAGGAAAAAATAAGAATATTAAAATTAAAAATTTATTAAATCCTGTATCATTGATTTTTTCATATTATGTTTACAAGTTTGTAAATTGGAAGTTTAAACTAATGACAACGTGCAATACGAACCGTGTGGTCTCTTGGAGAAAAATCAGAAAGGGGATGGTCAAACAATAGGAAACGTGTTTGAACCCTAACTTATATTAAATGAAAACAAAATTAATATGATGATACAATGAGAAATAAGTGAAACAAAAACACTACTACTTTGTTTTTTGGTTAAAAAATATTGTGAGGTATTACTCTGGTTTATCACTTTTCTTTAACCATCCATTATTCAAAATTTACTAATCCGATTTTTTTAAATTTGTGTCACGTAAGACTTATTAAAGGAAAAGTAGTCTTCTCTGCTAAGAGGCGAAATCAAGATTTGAAGTTTATACATTCTAAATTCTACCGAACTCAAAGCTCGTTGTAGTTATTGCATCTTCGGCAACCAACCGGTGGAGCTGGCCTCCCCGTCGCCCTCCTATTCAATGAACTTTATAATATAAATACAATATCTAAGTAAAATCTATGAAATTTGTTCGTAGCATTGTCGATACTCTAGTTTTGCCCCTGTTTTTATCAGAGGTTCCTCTATTTACAGAATTAATTAAAAACGGAGAGATCTCATTTATCTTCAAATGTATAAATGCTTGTGAGTTACAATATTATCCATTGTGAATCAACCATTCTTCTCTCTCTCTTTTTTGGTTCTTTTTCTTTCTCTTTATAGTGGATAATTATTGGTGGCTAAGGTTTAAAGAACCTCCTAGCTATTGTTTGGTTCGTAATCGCGTACTTCATTTGGATTCCAATTCACACGCATTGTAAGACCATAGAATTGGCTTCTAATTTCTCTTTATGGAATGCCGGCCATCTTAATGACCACAAAACCGTGGCACTCGAATATTCGACCAAACCACCCCATTATGTTCTCCTCCTAATTTTCGTTTTAAAAATAATTTTTAGCTAATGGCTTATCGAAAATAATTTTTTGTCTCACAAGAACTAAGATAAAGTTTGCGTATACCTCACTTTTCTAAACCCCTTGTGAAATCACACTGAATTGTTATTGTTGTTGATGTTTGGATTAACCTGCTACATCTCGGCTAATTGTATTACTTACTTGTTATATTTTATTAATACATGTATCGAATAATTTCATCCACTCAAATTAAAACATATGAAAGAAGTAACTTAGTAGGTGTTTGGACATAAAAATTGTACTTTTCGAAAGAAATTAGTATTTGGAGTTAAGTTGAAAAATGATATTTGGAATTTGAAATTATATTTGGACATACATTTTACTTGAAAATATTGTACTTTTGTGAGTGGGGAAAAAAATTCTGAAAATTTTGAAAAAGTGATCAAAATCACTGTTTGGCTTTTGAAAAACTCATTTTCGAAAAATTTTCAAAAGCTTGTAAAATTTCATAAACACATTTTTTTTAAAAAATTATGAACAAATGGGCCTTAATATTTTTGTCTAAGCTGCAATTTAAATTTGAGACCTCAAGATTCTTCTTCCACTTTATTAATCACCAAGTTACAAAGGCCTTTGGGTGGAAGGAGTCTTAAGAAAAGTAATCTAAAGGACAAATTAAAGAAGCTTAATTGCTGTCTAATGCCAACTAGTCTGTCTATTAATCATTAATACTGCAAAATAAATAAATAAATAAATAAATAAATAAAGGACTATGTTGAAATACAGATATATCACTAATTCGTTCAAACTTAGATAAGAACCTCAAAAAACAAAAATATCAAAAACTCAAACGTGAAAAAGAATAACGAATTATAGAAAGAAAAAAAATAGCTTATATAGTGCGTGAGTAAACTTATAAGTTAGTCAAAAACTAGTAAATATTTTTAAAATTTTCTGCGGGTAAGCACGAAATATCCATATAAGTTGTGTGCTTATAAGCAAACATTAGTTTAAACCTAAACTCAAACTTATTGTTATTTAGCTTATAAGAATTTTTAACTTGACCAAAATATTTATTTTTTAATACCTATATCTTTTGTAATCTATGAAATACGCCTAAAAAGACCTAACTACTTATTGTATAGGGTAAAATCGGTTCATATTAAATGCTCGTATAATAGAGTGACACGTGGAATCAGAGACATATGGAAAGCGAGACAGGTGGAAGTCAAGATCGAAGGCAACAGTCTCAGCTGACATCAGGAAGCCCCCGAAGGAAATGTTACTCATGAAGACAAATGAATACCTGTCACCCGATAGCATTCAATGAAGAATATTCTGCAGTATTAAAAACATAATCCGTTATATAGAATATGGCATTCATAGCTAGTTGTTACACATTCTTCAGTGGCACCCATAATTATCATTTAAGAGAGGCTTAATCCTAGGACCTTGTTCCCTAGGTGCCACTATAAATAGGGACTCCAACAACCATTGTAGAGGAGCATTTTCTCACAATCTTATACCATATATTATTCTAAGCTTAATAACATTTTATCATCTTGTTTATTAATATCGTTATTACTGCCTCCAGAAGTAGAGCTTCCGGATCCAAGATCTCTGATGTCTTATCACGATTTCAACTCTAAGTCTTATATTATTATTTAATTTATTTATTATTTTGGGATCAAATCGATTCTCATGTCTATAAACCATATATAAATTCTATTGTATCATTTTGCGGGTAAGCAGTTTGGCGCCCATTGTGGGGCTTAGACAGTTGTGTAATTGAGTTGATCCTTGCATCGATTACTAACTTGTTTGATTCTTTGTTCTTAGCAAAAAAATCTTAAAATGACAAACAATGATGTCAACGTCGCACACAACATTGAGGTTCAAGGAAATCAGCATCAACACGAAGACTCGATCAGTGATACCCGCAACGAAGGGGATGAGGCCACGCCGGTCCATGACGGGCAATATCCACGACATGTTCGAGAGGCAACTCCTGATGATGCTAAAGACGAGCATGTCATTGAAACAGTAAGAATCCTGAGGGAGCAACAAAAGGCCATTATGGGCCACATTTCACGACAAGATCAGGTCATGACGGAGTTGAGGCAGGAGTTATCGGGTGCTTCCAACAATGCGAATGGACGAGGTCCAATTCCTCCCGGTTCTCACGCAAACCAAACAACACAGAGGGTTGACAACAACACCTCGAGGGGCGAAGTCGGTGTAAGGCCCCGTGAAATTTTTTCTAAAACCTGGAGTCTCGTGATGACGGAGTAGGCGTAGAGGTTAATAATAGTAGAAATTCTTCATGGTGAGTTTGCGAGCCGCGGTTCTGACTTTTTAGATTGAACAGTGCGTTGGGGAGTTGAAGGAAAATATTTTACAAATATGGGCATTTCTGCGGCCCATTATGCGACCGCATAATCACTCTACGGGCCGCAGAATGGCCGCAAAGTGAAGCAGCTACTTGGGCCATTTTGATGTCAACTTCGCGGCCAGTTATGCGACCGCACAATTATTTTGTGGGCCGCACTTTTGTCACACAATCAGCCTTAGAATTTTGCGAAGGGAGGTTCTGCGGCACATTATGCGACCGCGGAACAGGTCTGTGGGGCACATAACTACCGCAGACCCAGGCAGATTTTTTCTAGTTTTTGGCACCAAATTATGCGGACCGCATATCCATTCTGCGATCGCATATGCGACCGCATATCCTGTTCCGCAGCTTCATTTTTGGGGTTTTTAAACCCCACCCTGTTTCTTTAAAACATATGCCATAATCAATTTTTAAGCATATTTCTAATATTTTTAGAGTGAGAAAGAGTTCTTAGAGTAGGGAAGTAACCTTCAACTTAATACCCAACAATTTTTGCTCAATCCTTGAAGATTATCAAGAAAGTTTTCATCCTAAAGATAAGAATCTATGCCCTAACTCTTAATTTCGAAAATCTTCTAAAAAGGGGGATAATCTTGGGTGTGGGGGTTGTTGTATTGCATGCATGTGTTATCAAAGAATGTGGGAAGGTTGTGAGCTAAAAATGATAGAGAATGGGTTGGGGAATGTTAGAATCTTTCACAAAAGGGCCTTAAAAATATTAATGCACACCTAGCATTTGATAATGTGCTCAAATGAGCTAGAATCATGACCATCTTCTTAATTTTGGTCCAACTTGTTATATTTCTAAAGTAGATCGAAGTGCTAAGAATTCCGGAACGTTTTAAAGTTTAAAGGGAGCTCAATTGAGGTATGTTGGCTAAACCTCCTTCGTCTTAGAATCGAATCCCATGGTGTTCATGTAATTGGTGTAAGTCCCAATTTGATCATTATAGAATTGGCTATTCCTAATATGTTTGTGTTGAAGGATGTATGTTCAATATTTATTCTAAATGCTTCATCATGCCGTCTTGCCATTTGAGGACGTGTTCAAAATGTGGAATATGTGTTAGAAATGTTAAGACTTCATATCAAGATCGAATAAAGGTTGTTATGTCAAATTGTATGAAAAGCCTCCATGTGCCTAAGATTCCCAGATTGCTCATATGTGAATTTAATGTCTTGAATTGGAATCCTTATTGTTGTTGATAATAATAATGATGTTTGAATGTGGAAAGGGGAACTGGAATTATGAAATACGGCAAAGTGCCAAGAATGACTTTATAATTGTGGTCACTTGTGCCAATGAATTGAAAGAGTATGAAAGAAGTATGATGTGAGATGATTGACTGAAAAAGGTAATGTCTCGGGTGAGACGGCCTAGCCGATCGGGCCATGATCAGACGCCATGCCGCATACATGGTGGTGACTGTGCTGGAAATTATGATGAAATTATGGTTATGGTTGATGTCTCAAATGAGACGACCTAGTCGATTGGGTCATGATCGGACTCCGTATAAGAATACGGTGGTATTGTGAATTATGGTATATCGGCACTAATGATCACCCAACCTAATAACATGGAAATTGACTCGAGAACTTATGCGATCCTTATTTGATGTTTTAGTATTGTTTGAAGCCCTTATTGAACTCGTGACTATTTTCCGCATGTGTTATTATTCATTCTATTGAGATGGTGTTTAGTTTTACATACTAGCACTATTCAACAGTACTAACGTCCCTTTTACCAGGGCACTGCATCTTTAAATGGATGCAGGTGGTTCCATAGCAGGCAATGTTGATCAGCGATAGTGGTACATCCTTTTCCCAATAGACTTGGTGAGCCCCACTTCATCCCGGGGTCATGTATTGTATATTTTGTTCATATTATTATCACGTTTTGAGGTATAGCCGGGGCTTTATTGCCGGCACTATCATAACTCTCTTTTGTATCTCTTAGAGGCTCCGTAGACACTATGTGGGTCGTACAAAAGTCAACAGATTATGTTGTGTTTTGATCTCTTGTTCCACTTGAATCATAAGAATGTGTGTATCTTGAAACTTAAAAGTGATGTAACCAATGAGACAATCTAGTATTGTATGTATGACCTTCCTACTATTTAATTAATGAAATCATGTCTTCTCTTGATCATGGATGAGTCGGTAGAAAGTATCTAACAGGCTTGTTCGATCGGGTTCACTCGGTTGAGCGTCGGTCACGCTTCCCGAGGTTAGGGCATAACAGTCGGCTTCGATAGGGCCGGGGGGAACGGTAGCGGTTCCGGTAACAACAATGAGAATGATCCTTTTAAAACCGAACTCGTGCGGCTTATGAGGGAAATAAACGCCCGAATGGATCAAATTTCGGGTGCACCGCCAATATTAAAAGGACCGAATTCAAAGAAGTACACCTAGTTGACGTTCAAACCAAGCACAACACCAGAGTTGATTCCGAAGTGGTTCAAGATGCTAGATGTGCCGAAATATGATGGGGAGACCCTCACGAAAGAGGCCCTAATATGGTATTCACCTTTACCCGAGCGTTCAATAGATTCTTTCGAGACGCTCGCGAATTCTTTTATCAAAGTTCAAAGCCCATACCGGGGCTAGAAAGGTACATGCCTAAAAGGCCTACATATTCAAGATTGCATAAGGAGAGTCTGAATTGCTGCGGGAGTTCGTAACCAGATTCCAGAAATAAAGGATATTGCTACCGGTCGTACCAGACGAATGAGTAGCTAAAGCATTTACTAGAGGGCTGAATCCGAGAAGTTCTGACGCTTCCAAGAAATTGAAAGAAAGTCTACTCGAGTTTCAGGCAACAACGTGGACGGATGTTCATAACCGGTACGAGTCGAAAATAAGAATTGAGGATGACCAGCTCGGTTTCCTGGCATCAACCAAGTGTCGGGATCGATAGAAGAATAAGGAGAATCGAATGATGATTTCGACATAGATCGACAATCTTCTAGAGGTCAGTTTTTTCCCTATGAAAGGGCCAAAGGACGCGACAGAGGTTTTCGGTCGGCGGATAGATTCGCTATGGATAGGGGAGCTAATCGCGGTCAGAATAAAAAATCATTGCAGGACAAGGAGATATCGGGTTCTCGAGACTCCTCCTACCCCAGGCTATCCGAGTACAACTTCAACGTCAGGGTAGTGGAATTAGTGTCGACTATGAGAAAAATTAAGAAAGCACAATTATCGAGGTCAATGAGGTTTGATCCCAGTCATAGGGATCCTAATTCATGTTGCGAGACCGACGGTCACTGGATTGGGGATTGTTGGCATTTGCGCGAAGAGGTGGTGACATTGTTAAAAAATGGCTTTCTCAGAGAATTCTTAAGAGATCGGGCTAAGAACAACTACGGCCGTAACAGGGATAATACGAAACCCTCGAAGGCAGGAGAGGACCCTCTTCGTGTGACGATCAACATGATTTTTGGGGGAAACGAGATTAATGGTGCGACATTTTTGGCGGAAAAAAAAAAGACGAAGGTATCAGTAACCCACAGTAAGAGACTCCGGGAAGTCATTGAGGACGACATCACCTTTACGGAGGACACGGATGGACTCCTACTTCCACACAACGATGCCCTGGTAATCTCTCTTAATGTTTTAGATATTAAGATTAAACGTGTTTTGGTGGACCTAGGGACTTCAGACAATATTATCCAATGAAGAGTGATAGAACAGTCCAAACTAACCAGAAGCATAATTTCGACCACAAAGCTCCTCGTCAGGTTCAATTTAGCAAGTGTAACAACCTGAGGGGAAATTCTGCTGCCCATGGTGAAGACGGCCCTTTTCGAAGTAGTAGATGGTGATATGGGTTACAATATCATTCTTGGGAGACCATGGTTGCACGAGATGAAGGTTGTGCCGTCAACATACCATCAACTTTAGAAATTTCCAACACTAAAGGAAATTAAACAAATAAGGGGTTACCAACCAACAATAAGGGAGATAAACACAATCTCAGTTTCTAGTAGTAAATGGAAGGAGCATGCAGCATAGCAATTATAGGAACTGATGCCTGCTCCTGAGCCGAACGAAGTCAACCAGGGGAGGGGTCGTCAGAATCCTATCAGGTACCAAGATATTTCAAAGTACCAGAAGAAACAGATGCCACAAAGTCCATATTGGAGGAACTCGAGCAAGTCACGTTGTTCGAAACGTTTTTGGAGAAGAAATTCCACCCGGGGACAGGATTAAACCCCGAGCTCAGGTCGGGATTTATTGAATTTCTTAAATTTAACATTGACTATTTTGCGTGATCGCATAAGGATATGACAGGTATCCCGCCAGAAGTGGGCGTGCATAAAATAAGCCTGGATCTTAACATCCCTTCGGTGAGGCAAAAAAATGCCCTATTGCCGAGGTCATAAACAAATTCGTCCAAGAAGGGGTAACTCATTTGCTTGATATCGGTTCAATCTGAGAGGTAAAGTATCTTGACTGGCTTGCTAACGTAGTAGTAGTTCCAAAGAAGAAGAATAAATTTCGCATGTGCATGGGCTATAAGGATCTAAATAAGGTGTGCCCCAAAGACTCGTTCCCATTGCCAAACTCTCCCAAGAGCGCTCGGGCATTGTCATCAGTTGGTATTATTAGCTCAGTAGATTGAGCATTCTATTGAGCTGAAGAAAGTCGTCGTCTTCTATGCAGAGAAGCCCCTTCATTACTAACTTCCCCATCATCATCGATCACCACAGTGGTTGAAGCAGGCTCAGACATGGTGCTCTTCGCCTTTTTATTTTTACCCTCGACCGTAAAGGAACCTCGCCTTTTTTTGTTTATTCTCTTGTCGGGAACTCCGAGAGGAAGCACCTACACCGGAAGCAGGTCCGACGACACCCGTTCGAGTAAAAGCCTCCTGCAGTAACCTCGTCACATCTGCCTGGTAAGCCAAAACGTCCTCCTCGGGGACGGTAATAGAGACATGTGGAAGACCTAAATTCAGCAAAGGGAAAAGTTAGCTAGTTCTCTTATATATGAGATAAAACAAGATAAATTCGAGAATCAACTTACCATGGTTTTTTGCATTCTACCCGTATTTAGGCGTGGTAACATCCAAAATTTTGGGGACCCACCGGTTTAAGCCTTCAACCCTTGGTGGTGTCCACCGAGTTGCTAAAATAATAAAAAAGAAGAATCAGCGATAATATGAAATAACCTTTAACCAGAAGAAAGGATAGACGTTGAACTTACGTATACGATTCCATGATTCAGGAAAGGATGGAGTGTTTCTGGGATGATGTCCCTGGTGGCAACTACAATGAACCGCTCCATCCATTTGTGGTCATTGTCGTCATCCATGTTGTTGAACAAAGTATGATGACCATGTTTGCTGAAGTTTATCATTCCCCCATAGAAAATCTAGAGGGAATAAAGGTTCATCAATCGAGCCAGGGAGAGTTCCTCCCCCGTCTCCTGGAATAACCACCAAAGAAAAGCTACCGTCCACCACACAAAAAGGCTCACCTGAGCCAAGAAGACTTGATAGCGAAGGCAGAACTCCAAGATTACGGAGTCAAGTCCCCCTCTCAATGAAAATGAGCCCAAAGTGAAGGGGTACATGTAAACGTACATAAAACCCTTCTTAGAGAAGGCTACCCGCTCCGCTAGGTCAGGAGTGATGATGTTCAAGTCATGGCAACCATAGTTTTTCTTCACAACAGGGATGCTAGAAGGACGGATGGAAGAAGGGTATACACTAACATCCCATGTGCGAGAGTTAGTTGTAATGATCCGACCGATCCTTGTGCTTTCTAGATCCCCGTTCCCATAATTAAGACTCCACGTATGTGCTTTCACTGTTTTATGACTTGCGAGGATGATTAGTTCGGGTTTGGAAGTGTTCGGGTTGAAATCGGAACACTTAGTTCCTTAATATTGACTTTAAAAGGTTAAGTTTGACTTGGGTCAACATTTCTAGTAAAGGCCCTCAGAACCGGGATTTGGCGGTCTCAATAGGTTCGTATGATGATTTTGGACTTGGGCATATGCTCGAATCGGATTTTGGATGACCCGGTAGCGTTCGACGCATAAAGTTGAAAGTTGGCGCATTGAAGGTTTTAAAGTTCTTTAAATTTGGTTTGGAGTAGGTTTTGGAGTTATCGAGGTCCGTTTGGAATTCCGAGCCTGGGAATAGCTCTGTATGGTGATTGAAGGCGCACACAAGATTTGGTGTCATTTTGCGTAGTTGAAGTATGATTCGGCACGTTCGGAGGAAGTTGGAAGAACTTGAAGTTCATAAGTTGATTCGATTTGGTTTGGAGTGTGATTCTTAATGTTGATATTGTTTTACGCGTTCCGAAGGTTCGAGCGAGTTTGTCTTATGTTTACGAACTTGTTGGTAGTGAGGTCTATTTATTACAGGACTTGGGCCATTTTGGTTCATTTATTATACTTCTTGGGCGATTTTGGAGCTTCTTAAAGAGGGGTTTTCACCTAGTACTTGTAGGTAAGTAATTTCTATATGAGATGAGTTTAATACATGTATTTTTGGCATATAAAGTGTAAAAATTATGGGTTCAATTGAAAAACCTAAATTTTGATAAAAATCGGATTTAACCATGAAAATGATGGTGGAATTGGGTAAAAATTATATATTTGCGTTCTTGAGGTTATGGGTAACATTTATCTTCGAAAATTTCGGGAATCCAGGCTTCTGGGCCTAGGGGTGAATTTTAGAAAACTTTCAATTTGGGTTGGGTAATTACTCTAATAGTTAAATTGTGAACTTTTGAACATGTATTGATTAATTTGTATAATATTTGACTAGTTTCGGATTGTTCGGCACCGAGTTGAGGCTTTAGAACGAATTTGTGGGCTGGAAAGTGAGCTTTGAGACGAGGTAAGTCTCTTTCCTAACCTTGTAAGAGGGAATTTACCCCTTAGGTGATTTAAATTACTCTTTACTTCTAATTGTGGGGGATACGTACGCACGAGGTAATGAGAGTCCGTGTGTAGCTACTAATTATGCTTATGTCTTGGTAACTTAGGACCCAAATCATGAAATACTTGTAATGTTTGCACCCTACTTGTTAATTAAAGTGCCTAAATTACATTGAAACGTGTTAAGGATTTGTAAGGACCTAATTACACTTACTTGAGTTTTTGGCGGGTTACTTGACCGTTAATAGAAATTGTGCTTCCGTGTGCATTAGCCTTGTAATAACTTTTAAATCAGATATTCATGAAGTATCCTCCCTTCTTGTGGAGCGGGCCGAACGCCTCGGCAGTAGAATAGATGCATCTATGATTCATGCCGCTCGACCATCGGTAGTGTACACATTATTCTGGATCGGACCGTATGACATCGGCATAAATCATGCGTGATAATACTCAGAACCTAATTATACTTGATATTATTTTATGGCTTGAGCGGTTATAATTATTTAATGATAGAAATTGACTTAGAATTTATTATTAGTGAAAGGATTGTTATTCACTGCTTGTTATCGAGTTATATTTATTATTTACATAACTCATACTTATTTAAAATTACTGTATTTTATTGTTAGCACAAAGTAAGTGTCGATGTCGACCCCTCGTCACTACTTCTTCGAGGTTAGACTAGATACTTACTGGGTACATGTTGTTTATGTACTTACACTATACTTCTGTACTAATCGTGTAGGATCTGAGGCATGTTCATCTGGCAGTCATATCATCGCGCACCACCATTACGCCGAGGCCTAGTGGTGAGCTGCTTCCTGAGCCTTCTGCAGCACTTAGAGTCTCTCTTTTGTATATGTTTTCTGTCTACTTTATTTCAGACAGTAGTTAGAGTTTTGTATATTCTACTAGTTTCTCATACACTTGTGACACCAGGTCTTGGCACACATACTAGTAGACATTATGGTTTTTGAGTATTTATGTCACTATATTTGCCCACTCAGTTGCCTTCGTTTTATTTTATTAAATTTAATACTCTTAATCCCTTAATAAATGGAATTTAATTACTTGAAAACTTATTAAATGAGTAATCGCATGGTCAGTTCACCGTTGGCTTGCCTAGCGGCGACATTGGGCGCCATTACGACCTATAGGAGAAATTAGGTCGTGACAACATGGTATCATAGCACTAGGTTCATGTAGGTCTCACAAGTTATGGGCAGGCCTAATAGAGTCTTGCGGATCGATGCGAAGACGTCCGTACTTATCTTCGAGAGGCTATAGGGTGTTAGGAAACCACTCTTTCTTCATCTCCTATCATGCAGTTGATGTTGTGCTAAGTATATTTATCTAATTCTCTCACAGATGGTGAGAACACGCACGACGGAGGTGCCCAATCATGGAGGAGTTGCTCCCCCAGTTGCTAGAGGCCGAGGGAGGGCTCTGGCCCGTGGTAGAGGACGAGGACATCCTAGAGTTGCCCCAGTTGTGCCACCAATGGATCTAGTAGAGGATCCTATTATTGAGGAGCAGGGCGAGGTGCCCGCAGCAGAGCCAGACCTAGTGGATTTCATGTCCGCGTCGGGATTCCAGGAGGACATGGGTCGTATGTTGCGGTTCATGGATTCTATGACTCAGGATGGTTTATTTCCAGCAGACCCAACCATATCTCAGACGGGAAGGGGAGCACAGACCACTACCGCTCAGCCTCCAGGGCAAGCAACTGCCGTTTATCAGACCCTGGGAGCACTACCCGTGGGCGGGGCTCAGCTAATTGCAGTACCTATACCTGAGCCCAGACCAGCTACGGTCGGCGATCCGTAGAAGTTATTTGACAGATGGACTAGGATACATTCTCCTGTCTTTGGGGGTGAGCGGCACGAGGACCCCTCAGGACTCTATTGATCGGTGTAGGGATAGACGGCATAACATGAGGATATTGGAGTCCCACGGGGTAGACTTTACCACCTTTCAGCTGGAGGGCAGGGCTCGTAGATGGTGGTAATCTTATCATCTCGACATACCAGCAGGTTCTCCTCCCATCACTTGGGACCAGTTCACACGCCTATTCCTAGACAGATACATTCACCCTCTCAGAGGGAAGAGTTGCGATTTCAATTCGAGTAGCTCCAACATGGTGAGATGTCGGTGATCGACTGTGAGGCGAGGTTCTCTGAGTCATCTCGCCATGCACTTATGATACTTCCTACCAATGTAGAAAGAGTACGTAGGTTTGTTGCCGGGTTGCACTCTGTATCTAGGCCACCATGGCCCGAGAGGTTGAGATAGGGACTTCTTACGGGCTAGTTGTGGAGATAGCTCGGAGGATCGAGGGTTTCCGTCAGCGGAGCCGAGAGCAGGCGACGAGGAATAAGCAGTTTCGATATTCTAGAGAGTTCAGTAGTGCCCCAGCTGGGGGAGGGGTTAGTCCTAGCAGGCCTACATATCCAGTACCACCGTCTCCTCGGGGTGCTCTAGTGCGGCCTTATTTCAGCGCCATTCCAGAGAGCTCCTACCGTCCACCAGCTATTCAAGGTTCCTCCAGTGGGTCTTCAGGCCATCAGGGTTAGGCTTCAGGTCAACAGTCCACCGTACCGAGAGGTTGTTTTGAGTGCGGGGATCTTGGTCATGTGAGGAGGTTCTGCCCTAGGCTTCGGGGGATGCGGATGGTAGGTGGGTAGGGGCCGCCCTAGAGGTGGAGGGAAACTAGGTGGTGCTACAGCCATGTTCTATGCCTTTCTAGCCAGACCAGATGCAGTGGCCTTAGATGTTGTGATGACATGTATTTTTTCTATCTGCGGTAGGAATGCTTGAGTACTATTTGATCCAGGGTCTACATATTCATATGTTTCATCTCCGTTTGCTCATTTCCTAGGTGTTCCTCGTGAGTCCTTGGGTACTCATATTTATGTGCACACTCTAGTAGGCGATTATGTTATTTTGGACCGGGTCTATCGGTCCTGTATCGTGACTAGATATAGCCATTATGAGTTTCTAGTGATGTCTTTCGGGTTGATTAACGCTCATGCGACGTTTATGGATTTGATGAGCCAAGTGTTCATACCATATATTGACTTATTTATCATTATCTTCATTGATGACATTTTGATCTACTCGCGTAGCATAGAGGAGCACGAGCAGCATTTGAGAGTGGTGCTTCAGACCTTGCGGGAACAGAAGTTATATGTTAAGTTCTCCAAGTGTGAGTTTTGGTTGGATTCCGTAGCATTATTGGGGAATGTCGTATCAGGTGAGGGTATTAAAGTAGATCCCAAGAAGATCGAGGCAGTTCAGAGTTGGCCTCGTCCAACCATAGCGACCGAGATCAGGAGCTTCTTAGGGTTAGCGGGTTATTATCGTCGGTTTGTGGAGGGCTTCTCATTTATTGTAGCATCTCTGACTAGATTAACCCAGAAGGGTGCTCCATTTCGATGGTCCGATGATTGCTAGGCGAGCTTTTAGAAGCTCAAGATCGCATTGACTTCAGCACCAGTATTAGTGTTGCCTTCCAGTTCAGGGATGTATACAGTGTATTACGATGCTTCACGCATTGGTTTGGGTTGTGTATTGATGTAGGAGGGGCGAGTTATTACATATGCTTCACGTCAGCTGAAGCCCCACGAGAAGAATTACCCCGTGCACGATTTGGAGTTGGCCATGATAGTTCAAGCTCTTAAGATCTAGAGGCATTATCTTTATGGGGTGTCCTGTGAAGTTTACACCGATCATCAGAGCTTGCAGTATTTGTTCAAGCAGAGAGATCTCAATTTGAGGCAACACATGTGGCTTGAATAACTGAAAGATTATGACATTACCGTCATTTATCATCTGGGCAAGGCGAATGTTGTTGCGGATGCCTTGAGCAGAAAGGTAGAGAGTATGGGTAGTTTGGCATTCATTTCAGTAAATGAGAGGCCACTAGCTTTGGACATTCAATCTGTCACGACCCAAACCGATGGGCCGCGATGGGCACCCGATACCTTACTCAATAGAGTACCAACGTTATGTATCTTTCGTATCATACTATCATAGATAAATGAGCTGGAGAGGTTGTCGTGAGATAAGTAGAATAAAACATGAGGAAACACTCAACATTGGATGATCCAACATGTAATACAAACTCATACATATGACATACAGGCCTATAAGACCAAAATGATCACCCGTACACTGAACATAGGCCGACAAGGCCATACAATCTTTCATGTACATAACATATGTCTACAAGTCTCTAAGAGTAGATAAATACCATAAATGTCGAGACAGGGACCCGTCATACTAATCAATTCATGACCAAATCATACTGACCAAATAAGCAACTCTAGAGCAAATAGAGCACACCAACACCTTCCGCTGAGCTGATAGCCTACTTGGAGGACTCTCAACTTGTCCATCGGGACCTTCGGGCATGAAACGCAGCGTCCCCAGGCAAAAGGAACGTCAGTACAAATAATGGACCGAGTATGTAAGGAATAAAAATCAGTAAATAAAAGACATAGAGAAACATGGAGTAAAAGACTCAACATGTAAGTCTCAATAGCTTTGTGAATCATTTCATATTTATAATGTCATGCATGTGTATAAATGTCATACCATGCATAGGTATATGCGTTCATGACATCATCAAGCCTTTGAGGGCATCCCATCATATCATCTCGACCACTGTGGGCAAATCATCAACGTATACCAGCTAATCAGGTGGTGGTGCGTATATAACGCCATAACCTTTTCCCATATCCCATATATATATAATATACACGTATATAAATCCATCTGGTCATGGGTCAATGTACATGTATAAATGCATGAAATGCATAAGAAGTGCGTTAATAAGATTTCTCGGAATGTCATATGATCAATATGCCATTAGGATAACTATATCAACTACATATTTTTATGAGATCCATAAACAGAAGATATAATAATAAGACACATGGGGAATCAAGAATATAGACACCCCTAATATTTCTATGAATAAAGTCATTTATAAAAGTTGCGTATTTTGCTCGTTTCGTTTGTATCATTTGGATCATGCCAAAAGGAACCTTAACATACCGGGATTACTTAAGCAATTGAGACCTGAGACACATGAACCCTCTTGAGAAGGTTCAAGATTTTATCATCTTGGACATGCTTGAGACGTTTTTAACCAAAAATAAAACATACATCAAATATTCACTTGCTACAAGATGAAGTAAACACTCTATCTCTTAGATTTTGGTGATTCATGGAGACTTTATACACAATCTCTTATATTAGTGGTGTGGGCCTACTTTAGAAGACTTAGCCTTCTAAATGCCACCTTTTATATGAATGTATGAGTCATAATTTCCTAAGGCAAAAGTTGCCACGTTGATGTCCAAGAGGCTTATCCAAAGATCTTAAGTAATTACCCACCAATTTCTTAATTGATTTGTTAATCTCCCACTAAATAATAATTAATTAATTACCCACATAATTAGGAATTATCTCAAATTACTTAAAATACTACTCACTTTTAACACACTTTATACATTATATTGTCATGGTCATGTGGTACCTTGTATGGCACTAGTCCATAAATACCGGGTATTATAGCTTGGACCGTATTTTATCTCAAAAAGTCAAACTTCGACAAAACTTATTTTCTCCGATTCGCTTACCCTCTCACCTTCATGAATTTACTTATCACTTGCTTGAAATAGCATAATACTTATAATCTCAAAATAATCTCATTCCCGAGCTTACGTCGATTAACTTACGACGAAACTTTAACGTATGAAAATGCGGGATATAACATATCATTTCTGAGCTTTCATCAATTTACTTATGGCGTACTTTCATGTATGAAAACATGGGGTGTAACATCATCCTGCCTTAGGAACATTCGTCCTCGAATGTTGACTGATGCACTATATCATTCTCATAACCCATAGCTCTTGCGAATACTTTAATACTCTCCTTGCCATTTAGGAAACTGTTCTGTGAATAAATCCAAAGGCCAGGGCATTCCCACCTTTAGGCCTCTTTCTCACACTACGGCCTGTGGTCGGAATTCTTCCAATCTCGTAACTTTTGCTACCTTCTGTCATGCAGCATGTACGACTTTTTCCTTGTATGTGCGCCTATGCGACTCTTCCCTCCAGCTTTTAGCTAATCTCCAGGCGTCACTTTGGGAACATATATAGAACTTGACAAGATGCCTCTTTGGGCATCTATAGGTGTACCGAAGTTCTTCGCCTGGTACTTTGTCGAACTTACGAATATTGCTATATCTTATTTCGTAGACCCGGTTATCTATCCGTATGACTTTACTATATCTAGGTAGGTCATACTATACCATAACTCTTACTTCAATTTATCATTACTGAGGCCTGCTACCAAACTTCAGGTTACTCTCTCGCTGCTTATCATATATGTATAAATCTAAGTCCTTTAATGCTTTCTCATTACTGTCCATCTTAGGAATGATGGCCAAATCTCATCTCATACTTTGTAAATTTTATCCATCCATTGTTGATTGACCTCAATGTTGATCTACAATTTACCACTGATAACTTGAAACTTCTTACGTAATACATTACCACTAGGGCTTACGTCTCATCGGGGAATATCTGAAGTGACTTGCCTAATCCACCTAGGGGCGATACTATACTTCAATAACCATTTTCTTTTCATAGCATTCCAACGTGACTAATCTTATGGGGGTACTCTAATCCCGTATCGTCCATAAAATCCTTTTTTTCTTCAAATCATTACTCAATCGAAGATCCAAACGTATCCTTTATCTATCACAATTACACCCTTATTCTACTACCAGGGTAGCATTCCATCTCTTTTAAATGCTATTAGTCTTGGACTCCTTTGAATTCATGCAGGCTATACTGAGTTTTCTATAACTTAGAGAAACCATTAGCTCTTTTGTTTTCATGGGCTTAATCCCGAGGACTTATCCATTGTCGTCACCTTCTCACTCACCCTTTCTTATCCTTACTCCTGTCTTCCAAAAACCTTGTCGCTTTCCCATACTTTAGCTTGCGACCTACACATATCTATTTATACTACTCCTAACCTTCCTTCAACTTGATTGCATTATAGATTTTCTTATGTTATTCTAGAACATCAAGCGAGACATTATATCATCTCTAACTCTTCTTTATTCTCTTAACTAGACCTCTCGGTACCTAGAAACCATGGGCTGAAAGATATGCCACTGATGACACCGCTAGCATTCCCGGATACTGAATCCCAGTGCTTCTAGCCTTCTACCTGAACTATGGACTATTCACAACCTTCTGCACTTGAGTATCTCGTACGTTGTTCATATTTACCTTACTTACCTTAAAATCTCGCATCACATCTTCTATCTCTTTCATGACCTTCCTTTCACATAGGTATAATTCGCATCCACATACTGACTTCTTATGAGGCTGGTACTTTTCATAGAATATGGTTGTTGTACTCTTGTACTTCTGATACTAAGAGTGATTCTGCAATATTTTCAATCATGATCTCTATAATTTTCTAGGTCCAATAATCAGACTCCTGATTTACTTAGTTAATGTAACTCTTTAGTTTCCTCTTCCCTCTGACCAATATTTATGTAGGCTTAAGCTATCTTCCGATCTGCGGCTCATAGTGTTAGTCATTATTTTAGCCTTTCATGGATGTTATGGAATATCCATGATACAATCTTTTAACAATTCAATCATTTGTCTATGACCTGGACTCAATTCTTTCTTTTAACTTATACTGGAGTCTTCTACGATTGTATGATTGTCAACATATATGCTGCATGGATAATACTCCGAAATCTTAAGTGCGTCCATAACATAACTAACTCTGGATCATTGATCGAATAATTCCTTTCGTTCCTTCTCAGCTTTCTTTAAATGTAAGCAATTACTTTTCTTGGTCGTTTTGCCACTTGTTACATGAATACTTGGCTCATCTTAGTGCCCACACATATTGGAATTTCATATAACCCATATGATCTTGAATATCACCTTTTGATTTTTTTTCCGTTCATTAGCCACGACAGATGCCACTTTCTTATGGAGTGCATACAATGTTGTTGTGAGACTGTTGTTGCAAGAGCATTTCCTCTTTAGGTCACTGAGCTTAGGTTAAAACCTTCTTCCTTATTTCCTCGGCTAGTCTTTTGTTGTAGTATTTAGGGAGGACCCTCTGACTCTTGTAAAGTTATGAGCTTATTACATCGTATACTCGACGGAATTTTTTTTTATGTCCTTCTTTTCCTATAACTATCCGTAATTACTTACCTTTACGCCCTTATGCTTGTAGGGTTGCTTCTGAACTGATATTTTGACTGTCTTCCTGGTGGCACTCTCTTTTATTTCTGTAACACTCATATGGTACCTTTAACTACCCCAACTTCTATCTGAAAATTTATCAAGGGTCACGATGTCATATCTGCGAGACTGAATTCCCTATGTTGGGGTTCAGTATGTTTATCTTGCATGATCTATTGATTTGTCTGTATCTTCTTGTCTAGCCATAACTAGGCTTTTCCTGAATCAACTACTAACTACTCGTTGGCCCATTCTCATATCAATATTTCGCGTAATCTTTCTTAGGTTATTTCCTTTGTCTTAACTTACGTCTCGCACTGGCTCCTTATTTATCAATAACATCCCGGACAGGAACCCTTACTTCCTTTCCTTGACGTTATGTTTGCATAATGTTCTGGAATCGTAGCATATCTGTAGGATTTGAATAAATGCAATCTTGTTCCTTTCGCCTTTTCACCGCATTCTTCCTTTACTATTCCATTAGTTACCTCTTCATCTTTGGGTTTTTTTTTATTTTTTGATCTACCGTTGTCATCCACGTATCACATCTTACTTATAGTGCTTCATTAACTCTTTTCTTATTTCCCTCATAGCATTTATGTTTATCACTTTATTCTGAAACTTCAACAAGACATTCTTTTCCTTTTAGCTCTCCTTGATCCATCCCCTGGCTCTTCGGGTTGCCTAACATTCTCGCTTTACTAGGGACGGGAACTATACTAAGATAATACTTATCATTCTAGGATTCCCGCTGCCTATTTTCTGAATATTCTAGTATTCATATATGACTATACAATTCTAATGTGCACTATCTGGGTGTCTCACAAGGAGATCCATTACCACGTTTGCACTATCCTTCGTAAATGTCAACTAACGCAAACAATCCATTCACCATTTTGGGTTACTCTAACCCCAGCCGGATCCTGATATACCGTCCTTCTCTTAAGCCATATTTGTTAGCTACCATAGAGCATAACTGAGATCGATATGGCCAATTGTACATACATCTGTTACTGTTGAAGGTAACCCAAAATGCTTATATTTCTCTGCCTTAATTATAATACTTATAATCTTCATTAACTAGGTACCACGTACCGTTATTTACCTTGATTCTATTACTTGTTGAAACTGTATCTATCTTCAGATTCTCTTATTGCTTTTCACCATATGGGTGGATAAATATTCATGTCTTTAGGCTCCTTATCAAGAAGCTTACACGTCTTAGTACACACGTTCTGCTGAAAACCTCACATTTATCCATCATAAGAATGATGCAAAATCGAGTTCCTCTAACTCAACTCTTCCACCACTATATCCAATCGCTTACCAACTGTCCTTTGGATATAGGTATCATCTTATTATGAATAAAATAAAATTTAGGGATTTAAATTTTTACAAGTGAGCACTACCACATGATCTAGAGTAAGAAGAAAGAGTGACAATTCTAAATGCCTTGTAGCCTCCTACTTATAAGTGTGGTACACAATACACCTATAAACAAGACTCTACTAGTCATGGCTTGTAGACTCCCTAGGTCAGAACTACTCTGATACCACTTTTGTCACGACCCAAACCGATGGACTACGACGCGCACCCGATACCTTACTCAACCGAGTACCAACGTAACATATCTTTCGTATCATACTATCATAGATAAATGAGCCGGAGAGGCTGTCATGAGATAAGTAGAATAAAACATGAGGAAATACTCAACATTGGACGACCCAACATGTAATACAAACTTATACATATGACATACGGGCCTATAAGACCAAAATGATCACTCGTATACTGAACATAGGCCGACAAGGCCATACAATCTTTCATGTACATGATATATGTCTACAAGCCTCTAAGAGTAGATAAATACCATAAAGGTCAGGACAGGGCCCCGCCATACTAATCAATACATGACCAAATTATACTGACCAAATAAGCAACTCTAGAGCAAATAGAGCGCACCAACACCTTCCGCTGAGCTGATAGCCTACATGGAGGACTCTCAACTTGTCCATTGGGACCTTCGGGCATGAAACGCAGCATCCCCAGGCAAAAGGGACGTCAGTATAAATAATGTACCGAGTATGTAAGGAATAAAAATCAGTAAATAAAAGACATAAAGAAACATGGAGTAAAAGACTCAACATGTAAGTCTGAATAACTCTGTGAATCATTTCATATTTATAATGTCATGCATATGCATATAAATATCATACCATGCATAGGTATATGCGTTCATGACATCATCAAGCCTCTGAAGGCATCCCATCATATCATCTCGGCCACTGTGGGCAAATCATCAACGTATACCAGCTGATCAGATGGTGGTGCGTATATAACGCCATAACCTTTTCTCATATCCCATATACATATAATATACGTGTATAAAATGCCATCTGGTCATGGGTCAATGTATATGTATAAATGCATGAAATGTATAAGAAGTGCGTTAATAAGATTTCTCGGAATGTCATATGATCAATATGCCTTTCGGATAACTTTATCAACTACATATTTTTCTAAGACCCATGAACAGAAGATATAATAATAAGACACATGGGGAATTAAGAATATAGACACCCCTAGTATTTCTATGAATATAGTCATTTATGAAAGTTGCATATTTTGCTCGTTTCTTTTTTATCATTTGGATCATGTCAAAAGGAAAGAAGGGATAGCCTTAACATACCGAGATTCCTTAAGCAATTGAGACCTGAGACGCATGAACCCTCTTGAGAAGGTTCAAGATTTTATCAGCTTGGACATGCTTGAGACTTTTTTAACCAAAAAAAAAAACATACATCAAATATTCACTTTCTACAAGATAACAAGATGAAGTAAACACTCTATATCTTAGATTTTGGTGATTCATGGAGACTTTAAACACAATCTTTTATATTAGTGGTGTGGGACTACTTAGTAGATGACTTAGCCTTCTAAATTCCACCTTTTACATGAATGTATGAGTTATAATTTCCTAAGGCAAAAGCTGCCACGTTGATGTCCAAGAGGCTTATCCAAAGATCTTAAGTAATTACCCACTAATTTCTTAATTGACTTGTTAATCTCCCGCTAACCAGTAATTAACTAATTACTTACATAAGTAGAAATTATCTCAAATTATTTAAAATACTACTCACTTTTAACACACTTTATACATCATACTATCATGGTCATGTTGTACCTTGTATGTCACTAGTCCATAAATACGGGGTATTATAGCTTGGACCATATTTTATCTCAAAATGTCAAACTTTGACGAAACGTATTTACTTCGATTCGTTTACCCTCTCACCTTCATGAATTTACTTATCAATTGCTTGAAATATCATAATACTTATAATCTCAAAATAATCTCATTCCCGAGCTTACGTAGATTAACTTATGATGAAACTTTAATGTACGAAAATGCGGGATGTAACATCTCATTTCCGAGCTTTCATCAATTTACTTATGGCTTACTTTCACGTACGAAAACATGGGGTGTAACACAGTCCTTGGCTAATAGACTTGTGATGTTGGATATTTCAGAGCCTAACCGAGTTCTGGCATACGATGTCGCCCAGGCTTCACTATTCGAGCAGATCAAGGCTCGCCAGTACGACGATCCACACTTGTTGGTTCTCAGAGAGACGGTACTATAAAGTGGTGCCAAAGAGGTTACGTTCGGTGAGGATGGTGTTCTGTGACTCTAGGGTCGTCTATGTGTCCTTAATGTTGATGTATTGAGGGGAAAGATTTTTGAGAAGGCACACAATTCTCGGTATTCTATTCATCCAGGTGCTACAAAGATGTATCGCGACCCGAGGCAATATTATTGGTGGCGGCGTATGAATAAGGACATAGTTGAGTACGTAACAAGGTGCCTTAATTTCTAGAATGTTAAGTATGAGCATCAGAGGCAAGGTGGCCTACTCCAACAGATGGTCATAAATGAGTGGAAATGGGAGCGCATTACTATGGATTTTGTAGTTGGGTTGTCGCGGACCTTGCGGAAGTTTGATGCAGTTTGGGTCATTGTCGACAGGTTGACCAAGTCAGCACACTTCATTCCGGTGGTGAACATGTATTCTTCATAAAGATTGGCCCAGATTTACATTCAGGAGATTGTTCAGTTGCATGGTGTGCTGGTCTCCATTATATCTGATAGAGGCCCTCAGTTTACTTCGTATTTCTGGAGGGAAGTACAGAGTGAGTTAAGGACTCGGGTAGAGCTCAACACAACCTTTCACCCGCAGACCGACGAGCAGTCGGAGCGGACGGTTCAGATCTTGGAGGATATGCTCAGAGCATGTGTGATTGACTTCGGAGGGCAGTGGGATTGATTCTTGCCTTTGGTCGAGATGGATCTATTTGAGGCTTTATATGGTCGGCGATGTCGTTCGCCCATCAGATGGTTTGAGCCCGGTGAGGCTAAGTTATATAGTACTGATTTGGTGAAGGATGCCTTGGAAAAGGTAAAGTTGATTCAGGAGAGACTTCGCATAGTACAATCCAGACATAAGAGTTACGCAGATCAGGATGCGCGTGATTTATCATTCATGGTGGGTGAGAAGGTTCTCTTGAAGGTCTCATTGATGAAGGGAATCATGAGGTTC
The DNA here is from genome assembly GCF_000715075.1 of Nicotiana tabacum. Taxonomy (NCBI): domain Eukaryota; kingdom Viridiplantae; phylum Streptophyta; class Magnoliopsida; order Solanales; family Solanaceae; genus Nicotiana; species Nicotiana tabacum. The sequence continues at coordinate 125,344,299 of NC_134091.1, forward strand.
GGGAATAAGGGCAAGTTAAGCCCAAGGTTTATAGGACCATTTGAGGTGTTGAGACAAGTTGGGGAGGTTGATTATGAGCTTGCCTTGCCTCCCAGTCTATCGGGAGTTCATCTAGTTTTCCCCGTGTCTCTGCTCCAAAAGTATCATGCCGACAGGTCATATGTGTTAGACTACAGCATGGTTCAGTTAGATGAGATCCTGGGTTATGAGGAGGAGCCAGTTGCCATTGTTGACAGGCAGGTTTGCCAGTTGAGATCCAAGAAGATTTCTGCGATAAAGGTCTAATGGGAGGGTCAACCAGTCGAGGAAGCGACTTGGGTGACCGAGGAGTACATGCGGAGCAGATATTCACACTTATTCGGCACTCCATGTACGATTCTAGACACGTTCGAGGACGAACGTTTGTTTAAGAGGTTGATTGGAGTGTGATTCTTAATTTTGATGTTGTTCTACGCATTATGAAGGTTCGAACGATTCCGTCTTATGTTTACTAACTTGTTGGTATATTTGGTTAAGGCCCCGAGTGGCTCGGGCGAGTTTCAGACATGGTTCAGATCGAATTGGGCCATGTTGAAGAGCTGGGAGTTGTTGTTGCTGGTGCGACCGCTTCTGCGGAAGTTTGGTCGCAAAAGCGAGGTGAACCTCGTATAAGTGGCCAGGCAGAAGAGAGGTGAACCTCACATAAGTGGCTTGGTCAGGCTGGGCGGGAAGTCGCTGAAGCGGAGAAAGAGCGCACCTGTGAAAGCGCAGGTGCGAGTGAGAGGACCGCAGAAGCGGTCAGGGTCGCATGAGCGGTACGAATGCCGCAGAAGCGGGCTTTTTGTCTGCAGAAGCGAAGGTAGGCCAGTTGGGGAGGGCCGCATCTTTGATGCATTTTCCGCAGATACAGAACCGCAGAAGCGGCCAATTCCCCGCAGAAGCGGAAACCGCTGGGAGGCAGTGAGGTCCATTTATTACGGGACTTGAGCCATTTTGGTTCATTCATTATACTTCTTGGGCGATTTTGGAGCTTCTTAAAGAAGGATTTTTACCTAGCACTTTGAGGTAAGTAATTTCTACATGAGATGAGTTTAATACATGTATGTTTTGGTAGATTCTTAGCATTAAAGCGTAGAAATCGTGGGTTTAGTTGAAAAAACTAGGTTTTGATAAAAATGGGATTTAACCATGAAACAAATGGTGGATTTGGGTGAAAATTATATATTTGAGTTCGTGAGGTTATGGCTAACATTTATCTTCAAAAATTTCAGGAATCCGGGCACGTCGGGCCGGGAGTAAATTTTAGAAATCTTCCAATTTTGGTTGGGTAATTACTCTAATAGTTAAATTATGAAATTTTGAACATGTATTGATTAATTTATATAACATCTGACTAGTTTCGGATTGTTTGGCACCGAGTTGAGGCTTTAGAATGAATTTATGGGCCGGAAGTGAGCTTTGAGACGAGGTAAGTCTCTTGCCTAACCTTGTATGAGGAAATTTACCACATAGGTGATTTAAATTACTATTTGCTTGTAATTATGGGGGCTACGTACGCACGAGGTGACAAAAGTCAGTGCGTAGCTACTAATTATGCTTATGTCCGAGTAGTTTAGGACCCAAATCATAAAATACTTGTAATGTTTGCACCCTACTTGTTAATTAAAGTGCCTAAATTACATTGAAACTTGTTAAGGAATTTCTAAGGACCTAATTACACTTACTTGAGTTTTGGCGGGTTACTTGACCGTTAATAGAAATTGTGCTTCCGTGTGCATTAGCCTTGTAATAACTTTTAAATCGGATGTTCATAAAGTATCCTCTCTTCTTGTGGAGCGGGTCGAATGCCTCAGCAGTAGAATAGATGCATCTATGGTTCGTGCCGCTCGACCTTCGACAGTGTACACATTATTCTGGATCGGGTCGTACGACCTCGGCATAAATCGTGTGTGATAATACTCGGAGCCTAATTATACTTGATATTATTTTATGGCTTGAGCGGTTATAATTATTTAATGACAGAAATTGACTTGGAATCTATTATTAGTGAAAGGATTATTATTCATTGCTTATTATCGAGTTATATTTATTATTTACATAACCCATGCTTATTTAAAATTCATATATTTTATTGTTAGCCCATAGTAAGTGTCGACCTCGTCACTACTTCTTCGAGGTTAGACTAGATACTTATTGGGTACATGTTGTTTATGTACTCATGCTATACTTCTGCACTAATCGTGTAGGATCTGAGGCAGGTGCATCTGGCGGTCAAATTGGCGCGCACCCCAGTTACCCCGAGACCTAGTGGTGAGTTGCTTCCTGAGCCGTTCTGCAGCACCTAGAGTCTCTCTTTTGTATCTGTTTTCTGTCTACTTTATTTCATACAGTAGTTAGAGTTTTGTATATTCTACTAGTTGCTCATACACTTATGACACCAGGTCTTGGCATACATACTACTAGACTTTATGGTTTTGGAGTATTTATGTCACTATATTTGCCCACTCAGTTGCCTTAATTTTATTTTATTAAATTTTCTACTCTTAATCTCTTAAGAAATAGAATTTAATTACTTGGAAACTTATTAAAGGAGTAATCGCATGGTCAGTTCACTGTTGGCTAGCCTAGCGGTGACGTTGGGCCCATCACGGCCTACATAAGAAATTGGGTCATGACATTAGCAGAAGGGAACTTCTCTTCAAAGTCCTTAGTCGTAATAAGCTTTTTGGGGATAATGGTGCTCACTGTAGGAGGAGCATAATCATTAGTGCTTTCTTTGTTCTTTGAAGAACTAGAGTTTCTGGAGGAGGAGGCCATAGTTAGTAGAAGAAAATAAGGGTTTTTTCTGAAGAAGGAGGTTAAAAATAAGAGTGAGTTGAGTAAAGAAAGTCTGAGAGAGTTTGGGAAATTATGAAGTATAAAAGAGGAAGACTGACAAGTATAAGTAAAGGAATAGGCGGTTAAAATCGTGCCCATGGTTACCTCAAGAACCGGCGAAAGTATTATTGAATCGTGGGATGACGCGTGTTCGATACATTAAATGCGGAGAGACGTGCGTCTAATCAAGCGTCAAAAACTTTTCAAAAGGAGTCAGTAAATTTCCCGTCGAGAATGGTATCTTTACCAACTTTCCGATATTACAAGGATGTGCCACCAAAAAGTAGGGGGACTATCTGTATAGGGTAAAATCTGTCAATATTAAATGCTCGTATGATAGAGTAACACGTGAAACCAGAGACAAATAGAAAGCAAGTCAGGTAGAAGTCAATACCGGGGACAGCAGTCTCGGCTAACACTAGGAAGCCCCCGAAGGAAATGTTACTTATTAAGACAAATGAATACCTGTCACCCGATAGCATTCAATGAAGAATATTATGCAATATTAAATACATAATTCGTTATAGAGAATATGGAATTCATAGCCTGTCGTTACACAATATTCAATGACTCCAATAATTATTATTTAAGAGAGGCTTGATCCTAGGACCTTGTTCCCTATGTGTCACTATAATTAGGAATTCCAACAATCATTGTAGAGGAGAATTTTCTGACAATCTTATACCATATACTGTTCTAAGCTTAATAACATTTTATCTTCTTGCTTATTAATATCGTTATTACCGCTTCCGGAACCAAGATCTTTGTTGTCTTATCTCAATTTCAACGCTAAGTCTTACATTCTTATTCAATTTATTTATCATTTTTGGGATCAAATCGATTCGTTTGTCTATAAACCACGTATAAATTTAATTATACCGTCTTACGGGTAAACACTTATGTATTCAAGATTCGTCCTTTTGTCCTTCTCCTAATGAAAGTATTATTGCAAATAGTTTAAAGGACATTTTAATTATTTTATAAAAATAATAATGCTTATCAACATTTGTTTAGCCACCAAATATAAACCGTACGTGTATTATCAATTTTAACACATAAAAACATTTTTCAACAATTAATACTTATTAGTAACTACTTTCAATTACCTAATCACACTTACTTTGATAACTTACTTTTTTTTTTCTTTCCTTTCTTCTCCCGTGAGGTCAGGGTGGATCTAGCCTTAAGTGTGGGTTTTCATGAACTCAGTAACTTTTGTCTAATTTTATATTTGTATTAAGAAATTCTACTAAATATCTATAAATATTGTATCGTGAACTCAGTTATTATTGCATGTATAACTCGAGGTCATTGTAGAAACTTATGAACTTTAAATTTTGGATCCGCTTCGTGTCCGAAAAAATTATCAGACGAACATATTTAAGAAGATCAACAGCTGTGTACTGCAAATCAAGCTGTTTCATTAATTGTTGATACCGTAAACATTTTGGACTCCACGTCTTCACCAAGCAAAGATTGCAAAGTCCAACAAATATGAATATTAGCATCCAATATGAATTTGTTGCGACCAAACGTGAAGTAAGAATGTGTTTGAGAAAAAAATGCAACCAATTTTTTTGGAGAAATTAAGAAGGGAAAATGTATAAATTTGTCCAAATTTAAACCTCTAGAAAATATAAATAACTTTTAATACCTTTGGATTATATTTGCATAATACTAGCACACGATTTAATGAATTAATATAATTAGTGAGAATTTATATAGTCGCTCTAACTTATTTAGTATTGAAGAGTTGTTATTGTTCTATTAGAAATTACACAATTTTGTCATAGGTTAAATTTTAATCTACTCATACCTTTGTTTTTAGTTTTTTTATATTTGTCGTTATTATTAATGAAGCTCCAACTTGCAATAGGTGGACTAGACATCACAATTCTTCGAAAAAAGTTCATATTTACCCACTCAATTTTTATTATAGATTAAAATAATCCTCAAGTTAGAGCTGCATTACAATCAAGAAAAAAAAAACTTTTATAATGATAGGGATAAAATTAGATAATTTTTTAATAAAAGGTAAAATTACTCAATTTCGTATATCACATAAGCAATTGACCCGTTTTCCAGCAATGTATACGGGTGAAATCGAGTCCGTTGGACATCTCGGTTCTCGATGAAGTAAACGGAGAAAAGGCATGGCCGTAAAGAACCAGAATCGGGGCAAGGAGCCCTCGAGTCGGGGTCCGGGCAAAACACCTGCCCTCGGAAGAATCGGTGCCACGTCCCCAGGTCCGATTAGAATCCCAAAACTTCGGAGAGCATTACTAGATAATCGAGCACGACTAACAAAGGGCCGTGATATCCGTGCCTAGTCGGATGTCACGGCGTGAATCTCGGCACAAATTGGCAGAAAATCAATGATTAGCAAAACGAAAGATTTTTACCTTTTATGGAATTGTACTTAGGGTAAAAACTCCCCTACTATATAAAGGGGAGCCAAACTATTCATTAGATACATTGTAACACGCATATCAAGACAATATACTCTTATTTTCTCTGTTATTCAAAGTTCTTACTTTTGTTCATCAGTTCTTCATTATTATGAGCCCGAGATCAAAGGCAGGCATTTCATTAAGTTGTTACTGAGTCTGGGGTCACAGTCCTTAATTGGTTTGACAATTTATTACAATTTATTTGTTTAATCTAACGTTATTTATCATTTGTATTGAATTATACGCATATCCTTAAAACTACATATAAATTCAATTGTTATCCGCTTTTTAGGGTAAACGGTTTGGCGTCCACCGTGGGGCTAAGGATAATAGTAGCAGTTTGATACAGATTTTCATAACACATCTATTTTACACTTATTCTTTGAGCTTCTAATTTCAGGTCAAATTAAAAATGTCAAACTCTCAATTTGCCCATTTGAACGTTCATGTTGAGTCGGCCACCACGCGAGAACAACAACATGGTGCCCAGCAACGAGGGGACCCATGTTGACCCCAACGGAGTCCCAGTCGCGGATCCGATGGATGCTAGCTCACATGTGGCTATCGAAGCAAATTTACCTATTGACCCCGAAAACAACATTCACATGGGAGCCCAATCGATAGCCCGGAGTTACACACGACGGCGAAGATGATGGGATCAACTTGCGGGTGATCTTCGAAATGTTACAGGCTCAACAGGAAGCGATAGCCTAGTTGCAGAACCAAAGTCGTGCTCCCAGCGGAGTTGAGTCTGAACCATCCCAGGAAAACACTCGCAGAAATGAACCGGCCACAAAAAGGCCGATTGAAGCTGAACCCGGGACCAACCCCGAGATAATAAAGGTGCTCGAGGAACTGACAAAATGAGTGAAATTCGGAGAAAACAAAATCGAAGCCAACGACAAAAAAGTGGAGACCTATAACTCCAGGGTTGATCAAATCTCAGGAACACCACCAATACTGAAGGACCTGGATTCCAAGAAATTTGTCCAACAGTCTTTCCCTCCGAGCGCAGATCTGAAGCAGATCCCAAAGAAGTCCCCTATGCCTGAAATTCCGAAGTACAATGGTACAACTGATCCAATTGAACATGTGACCTCCTACACGTGCTCCATCAAAGGGAACGACTTGGAAGATGACGAAATCGAATCCGTTCTGCTAAAAAGTTCAAAGAAACCTTGTCGAAGGGAGCTATGATATGGTATCACAACTTACCTCATAATTCTATTGACTTGTTTGATATGCTTGCAGATGCCTTTGTAAAAGCGCACATCGGGGCCATCAAGGTCGAGACCAGAAAGTCAGAAATTTTCAAAGTAAAGCAAAGAGATAACGAAATGCTCAGGGAATTCGTGTTGAGGTTTCAAATGACACAGATGGATCTGCCTCCGGTCGCGGGTATTGGGCTGTTCAGGCATTCACCCAAGGACTCAACCCCCAAAGCTCATTGGCTTCGCAACAGTTGAAATAAAATATGATAGAATACCCGACGGTAACTTAGGCTGACGTCCACAACATGTACCAATCAAAAATCAAGGTCGAAGATGATCTACTCGGGGGGCCCTCCGGATCCGTTTATCCCGTCAAAACTAGTGACATATCCAAAAAAGTTGTGATCATGAACCAAGATCGAGTAGAGATAGGTATCAACCATAAAATAGAGATCGTAGGGTTAATGGGTCCGGACTCAACCCTATGAGAAGTGAAAGAAGGAATAACCGAGGTCATAATAACCGGGGATTCATGAGTAAAAACAGTTTCGACAGACCAATCGGGTCTAAGAAAGCACCAAGGTTTTCGGAATACAACTTCAGCGTCGATGTTATCGGTATCGTATCTGCCATCGGACGCATCAAAGATACTAAGTGGCCTTAACCATTGCAGTCTGATCCTGCCCAAAGGGACACCAATCTAATATGTAAGTATCATGGCACTCACGGCCACAGAACCGAAGATTGCCGACAACTGAGAGAAGAAGTAGACCGGTTATTCAATAACGGGCACCTCCGAGAATTTTTGAGTGATCGAGCCAAAAATCACTTCAGGAACAGGGACTCCAACAAACAGATCGAGCAAGAGGAACTTCAGTACGTCATTAAAATGATCATTGGTGGATTTGACGTCCCTTAAGCATCGATGCTAAAGCGCACTAAGGTGTCCATTACAAGGGAGAAACGGATTCAAGATTATGTACCAAAGGAAATCGTATCTTTCAACGACGAGGACGCTGAAGGCATCGTGTAACCACATAATGATGCACTGATAATATCTGTACTCATAAATAAATCTCGAGTTAAGCGTGTGTTAATTGATCCAGGTAGCACGACAAATATCATCAGATCAAGGGTCGTGGAACAACTGGGTCTACAAGACCAGATAGTGCCTGCAGTCCGAGTTTTAAACGAATTTAACATGGCATGTAAGACTACTAAAGGGGATATAACCCTGCCAGTAAACACCGTCGAAACTGTTCAAGAAACAAAGTTTTATGTGATCGAATGAGATATAAGATACAATACTCTATTCGAAAGGCCATGGATTCACAACATGAGAGCAGTACCCTCGACACTACATCAGGCGTTGAAATTCCCCAACACCGGGAGGGGTCAAGACTGTTCACAGAGAATAACTGGCCGCAAAGGAAATGTTCAATGTCGATGAGGTGACCCCGATATACGCATTCTCAACATCAAAGAACCTGAATTCGGCTACCAAGGAAGAAGCCAAATAGCAATCACCGACGCCGGCCCCGACCAAACTAGAAAAGTAGAAGACAAGTGAGGATGGTGATTACGGAGTCCCTAGGTTGTTCATAGCCCTTGATGATTCCGATGCCACCAAGTCAACGGTTGAAGAGCTGGAGCAAGTCAGATTGAGCGAGCATTTGCCCGATCGGAAGGTATACCTGGGTACGAGGCTAACTCCCGAACTCAGGAAAAAACTCATTGAATTCCTGAATAGGAGGTTGGATCCCGCCAGAAATGACTACCCACAAGCTGAGGTTGGATCCGAATTTCCACCTGGTTAAACAGAATAGGAGGCCTTAGTCTGAAGTCAAGCATGCATTCATCAAAGATGAGGTATCCAAACTCCTTAAAATAGATTCCATTCGGGAAGTTAGAAAACGTAGTAATAGTGCCTAAAAAGGGAAATGAATTAAGAATGTGTGTATATTACAAAGACTTGAACAAGGCATACCCTAAGGACTCTTTTCCTTTGCTTAACATGGATCGCATGATCGAAGAAATAAACGGCCATGAGATACTCAGCTTTCTCAACGCCGCCGGGTACAACCAGATCAGGATGGACCTAGGAGACCAAGAAAAGACTTCCTTCGTCACTAAATATGGCACCTATTGTTATAACGCAATGCCATTAGGACTAAAAACGCCGGTACCACTTACCAACGCCTAGTAAATTTGGATGTTCGAAGATCAAATAGGAAAATAATGAAGGTTTACATTGACGACATGTTAACTAAGTCCCTGCGAGCAGAGGACCATTTAGAATATTTGCAGGAAACCTTCCACATACTGAAGAAATAGAATATGAAATGCACATTCCGGGTCGAGATCGGGAAGTTCCTCAGATTCATGGTGTCCAACCGGGGGATCGAGATCAATCCCAACAAGATCAAAGCTATAGAGGACATCACCGTGGTGGGCAATGTCAAGGTCGTTCAAAGGCTAACCGGGCGAATAGCCGCCCTGGGTCAGTTCATTTCAAGATCCTCCGATAAGATCCATTGGTTCTTCTCGTTATTGAAGAAGAAGAATAACTTCTCGTGGACCCAGAGTGCCAGCAAGCTTTGGAAGAACTCAAACGGTACTTTTCGAGTCCACATTTGCTTCATACTCCGAAGGCAGACGAGCAATTATACTTGTACTTAGCGGTATCCGAGATAGCGGTAAGTAGAGTCTTAGTCTAGGAAGAAGAAGGTACGCAATTTCCTACATATTATCTTAGCAGGACTCCAGGCGAGGCCAAAATGAGGTATCCTCACCTAGAGAAATTGGCACTCGCTTTGCTAAGCGCCTCCAGGAAGTTAAGGCCATATTTTCAATGTCATCCCATATGTGTCGTAACTACTTACCCATTAAGGAACATAATGAACAAAATCGAGATCTCGAGACGGTTGGCCAAATGGTCCGTGGAAATTAGCAGGTACGATATCAAATATCGACTCCGAACCGCCATCAAATCTCAAATTTTTGTAGACTTCGTGGCTGACTTCACGCCGGTCTTAATACCTGAAGTCAAAAAGGAATTATTGTTAACCTCGGGGACCTCCTCGAGGATCTGGACCCTCTTTACGGATGATTCCTCGAATGCAAAAGAACCCAGACTCAGCATCGTGTTGAAGCCGCCTACGGGAAACATAGTTAGGCAATCTATTAGAACTGTGAAATTGACTAACAATGAGGCTAAGTATAAGGCCATGATTGTTGGTCTCGAATTGGCTAAGAGCCTGGGGCCGAAGAGATCGAAGCTAAATGCGATTCCTTCCTTGTGGTAAATCAAGTCAATGGGACATTCGAAGTAAAAGAGGAATGAATGCGAAGATAATTGGATAAACTACAAGTGACGCTACATCGATTCAAGGAATAGACTCTACAGCATGTGCCCCCAGATCAAAATAGTGAAGCCGATGCTCTGGCTAACTTGGGGTCATTGGTTGATGACGATGAATGCAGCTCGGGAACGATCGTAAAACTCATGAAATCGGTAGTGGAAGAAGGCCATGCCGAGATAAACTCGACAAGTTTAACCTGGGACTAGAGAAACAGGTATATAGATTACCTGAAGACGGGGAAGCTTCCCTCGGATCCTAAAGAATCAAGAACTCTGCGCACGAAGGCAGCCAGATTTAGCATGTCCAAAGATAATACTCTATTTAGAAGAACGTTCGATGCCCCACTCACCATGTGCTTGGGGTCGGGAGACATCGAATATATTTTGAGGGAAGTTCACGAAGGCACCTACGGAAACCATTTGGGGTCAGAATCGTTGGTTCATAAGATAATTAGACCGGTTATTATTGGATCGACATAGAGAAAGATGCGAAGGAGTTGTGCAAAAATCTGAGGGCCATTAGAGGCATGCTCCAATGATCCATCAGCCCGAGGAGTTACTACACTCGGTCATGTCGCCCTAGCCGTTCATGAAGTGGGGAATGGATATCGTCGGTCCCCTACTATGGGCACCCGGTAAGTCTTAATTTATACTATTTATGACTGACTATTTCTCTAAATGGGTTGAAGCTCAAGCGTTCGAGAAAGTCAGAGAAAAAGAAGTCATCAACTTCATTTTGGACCACATCATATGCCGGTTCGGTATACCGGCCGAGATAGTATGTGATAACGGTAAGCACTTCATAGGCAGCAAGGTAAGCGAATTTTCGAGGACCATAAGATCAAAAGGATCTTGTCAACACCCTATCACCCTAATGAGAATGGTCACGCGGAGTCTAAAAACAAGACCATACTCCAGAACCTTAAGAAAAGGTTGACCTGCGGGCATACCGTACGACCTCAAAGTCTAGTACCGAGGCCACCCTATGTTTATTGGTCTATGGTACTGAAGCACTAATACTAGTCGAAGTAGGAGAATCGAGTCTCAGGTTCCAACATACGACCGAAGAGTCAAATGGTGAGGCTATGAGCACGAGCCTGGAACTATTGGATGAGAGGTGCGAGGCTGCCCTCTTCTGGTTGGCCGCCCAGAAACAGCGGATCGAAAGGTATTACAACCGAAGAGCCGACCTCCAACACTTCAGTATCGGGGACTTAGTGTTAAGAAAAGTGACATTGAACACCTGAAACACGAGCGAAGGGAAGTTGGAACCGAATTGGAAAGGTCCATAACAAATTATCAGGATTACCGGTAAAGGTTCGTACAAACTCTAAGCAGGGAACAATGCACAACTACCGAATAACTGGAACGTGACCCACTTAAAACGATACTACTGCTAAGGTACAACCTCATTCATTTTTTTTTTAAATATATTACAAATTGGACTAACACTTGCAGGCAACAACCAAAGGATGATGTAGTTGTTAGGCCTGAAAGCACACGTCACACTCTTTTTCCCTTGAACCGGTTTTTTCCCAAATGGGTTTTCTGGCAAGGTTTTTAACGAGGCAACAATAAATTGTGCTAACTTAGAGTCGAAGACCGGTTTTACATCGGAGTCAATGGTTACAGCAATAGTATCCAAGTCCACTCAAAGATCGATCTCGAATACTGGAGGCCATCACACTCGGGTCATGATTTTTAGCAAGGAAGGAAACTTTATGCTTGAACAAGGCTCGATGGTTAGGATTCATTGTAAGGGCTAAGCGGTCAAATGAACTGTGCTCGCGTAGGTCACCCCGGTCATAATACGAGCTTTTATACAATCTTGTACATTACACATAAATGAAAGAAACTTTCTACTTTGCTAACAAACACTCTTTGCTTCTTAAAAGTATCGAGCCCAAGGGCTACTCTTACCTGAGACCTATCGAGCCCAAGGGCCACCCCTGTCCGAGCCCAAAGGGCTAACCCCACTCGGGGACTGCCATCCTTGATAAGTTCAAACAGCTCGGGTTATCAAAACCTGGAGGCACAAAACCTATTAGGCAATGCCCAGACCTAAAAGGCTACGACCATCCTAAAAATGATTTAAAGATGTCTGAAGCCCGTAATCAAAACATAAGGCCTTCAACAAAATTCCAAACATGTTCAAAGGTTACCCTCGGCAAAGATATAGTCTAAAAATATTTAAACGAGCATCTCGGGGAAAGCTTCCGATCACTCCGAGCCCCCATAAGTTTCAAGCAAAACTTGTTTCGAGGACAAGTCTTGTTCGGAGCTCCGAAAAATGACTTATTACCATGTTTGATTCCTTGCTAAGTTATTTGAAATCTTTGTGATTAGGATGCTAAGAATAATTGACTTCAAAATTGCCAAAAAGGGAAAAAACTTTATACATTCCGGAATGTCTTTACAAAGGCCAATAAAAATGACCTCAACAAAATAAATGTACAAGATACAAAAACAAAGACAAAAAAAATCCTAAGGCATCTACGCCTGATATTCACCAGGACCCGACTCGTCACCAGAGCCGTTGACGCCTTCTTCATCTTCGGGTTCTTCGGAGCCTTCTTCATCGTTGGGTTCATCTAGCTTTTAGGACTCGACCTCAAGTATTTTTACCTCCTTGATCTTGGCAAATAGGTTGAAGCCTCGGGCATGGATCTCTTCGAGTGTCTCCCTTTGAGACAACCGCTTCACGTACTCAACAGTGTCTTTCAGGCGGGCCTCGGATGCCTCGATATTGGACCTATACTGGGCCACCATCTCTTCAGCATCGGCGGAGGTTGTGCGTATCTGAGCCTTTATAGCTTCACATTCACTACCGAGGGCATCCTGTTCTGACAGGGTCGAGTTCAGTTGAGCTCGGAGTTCTACGTTCAGCTGGGATCACTTATCGGCCTTCTCTTTTGCCACTCGAAGCTGAAGTTCCACCGAAGACAACTTGATATGGGCAGTTTCCATTATGGGTGTTTATAAAAACCCAAAAACCCGAACCAAACTGACTAAAAACCGATACTTTTTAGGTTTGGTTTGGTTTTGGTTTTAAATTTTAAAAACCGATCAAATTTAGTTTGGTTTTGGTTTTAATAAAAAAATAACCGAAAAAACCGAACCAAACCGACTATAAAAGTAGCTATATAAATTTATTATTACAACTATATATATGTATAATTTTATATAAAGTTTCTGAAATTTTATGGTACATATTAGTCAGTTGTATTTTTAGTCTAGTTCTTTGCTATTATAATAATCTAATTATTTGCCTTCTAGTTTGATTGGTAGTTTTCTTTTGCTAAGTACAAGAATTTATTTCATGTTAAAAATAATCGATTTTTAATTGAGTACTTAAATTATTCATCACTATTTGAGTCAATTATCATCAATATAACTTGGTAAATGATATATTTCTCAAAGAGCAATTAGTTTGATAGTGTTACGTTGAAAATATAGTCGCCGGAATATGTGTTTGGTAGTGTATGTCTCATATTTAAGAAAAAATCGATAAATAACCAAAAAAACCGAAAAATCGACAAAAATCGAATCGATAAAAAACCGAATTAATTGGTTTGGTTTGGTTCCAAAATTTGAAAAACTGACTTACTTGGCTTGGTTTCTTTTTAGGGGAAAACTGACCCAAACCGAACCATGAATACCCCTAGTCTCCTTCTCCGAGTCCAGCATGTCCATTTTGTTTTTCCACCCGTCGCCCATCACTTGGATCTCATCCATCTCCCTACGGAGTTGGTCGATCTGGTCGATCTTTTGTTGGACCTGCGAAGTATTGTTGTTAGCCTCTACGACCGGACCTTCGTTTCTAACTTCAAAAACTTTTACCTTTTCCACCAAGTCGGCATGATCCTTTTATCCACATCTAGATCGGCTTGGAGGTTCTTTGCTACCCCCTCCTGTTGCTCGCTAAGAAGCTTGTACATGTCCCTTTTCTGGGAAAACTCCTTAATCTCGAACTCGATTTGATTGAACTCGACCCGGTACCGAAGGAAGCTCTTGTGATTAGGTCAAAGGCCTACAAAAGGATGAAAAACATGAGAAGTATAAAAACCTAAGTAAAGACTCGAAGGGTTATAATGATGCCTTACCCGATTCAGGGTCTGCTGCGCTTCGTTGAGCAGGCATGGTACGTCCACCTCTTTAATCTTTGCCCGGTCCTCTTCAGTCACTAGGCATGAGACTTGCTACTCCCACGGGAGCAGAAATAACCCGGGCATCCTCCGGGATAGTGATGATTATTGACCTCTTGCGGCCGGGATCTACACTTGGGGCAGGGAATTGGTTGACTAACTTCGGGCTCAAATTCAGCCCACCGACTTCTGAAGACAACTTCTTTCTCGCCACTTCCAAGTCGCTCAGCTCAGAAAAATCCTCCAAGACGGACGAGTCCACACCGTCAAAAAAGGAACGAAGGGGATCGCCCGCGTCGTGAGTCCCTTCGTTAGACCTCTCATTTCACCCTCGGGGGATATCGGCATGTGGGCTACGAAAAATTTATCTTCCTCGGGCTCATCTCTGAGCCGAAAAGCTCGAGAGCTAGAACTTTTCATTGGCTTACTGACCAATCTTTTCTTTGGCTTCTTCTTCTCTGAGCTCGGGGAGCCCGGAGCCTTCCTTTTCTTCTTTCCTCCTACTGTAGTCATAAGCTGCCCTAGAGCGGAGGGGTCAATGGACGGATCCTCGTCCCCTACTGAAGGCCTAAGCTCAATGGTCTTAGTCAAACCTTCAAAAGGAAAAGTGAAGAAAAAAGGGTAAATACGATGCGAATGGGAGAGCCAGATATTACCTATTCGATGAAGGGTCTTACTGTGAGAACGAGCCTCCCAGCGGCCCCTCGATAGTTTGCGCCATAAGCGTTCGGAATAAGGCATCTAAGAACATATGCCCTCGATCCACTCCTTGAGCCGAAGGATAGCGTTTGGGACCCGAGTGACGGCTGCACTACCACAAATACCAGTGAGAAAAGAGGAGATGAAGGTAAAATAATGTTCAAAGGGAAACTATACTTATGAGATGTGTTCCACTTCTCGGATAATGGCATGAGTTCGGAGGGAACCAAGTCTTCGGTCTTCACCCGAACGAAACATCCATGTCAGCCCCGATTACGGTCCTCATCGATGCTAGAGAATGGAGCTTTGGTGGCCTGACGTGTGAGCTTTATTAGTACCCCTCGGAAGATTCGGGGACTGTATAGGCGGAGTAAGTGATCGATGGTGAACCGACGGGATTCGGTCTTGTTTACGAAATAACGAAGGAGGATCACGATCCTCAATAGCGACGGGTGGTTTTGACTGAGGCATACGTCGTACCTCTGTCAGAAACCCAAGATAACCA
The DNA here is from genome assembly GCF_000715075.1 of Nicotiana tabacum. NCBI lineage: Eukaryota > Viridiplantae > Streptophyta > Magnoliopsida > Solanales > Solanaceae > Nicotiana > Nicotiana tabacum. The sequence goes on from NC_134091.1 coordinate 125,359,526, forward strand.
GGTCCACCGGGCCTAATGTGAAGGGATAAGTGTAAACCCTTAGATACCCCTCCATGTGGGTAATGATGGCGTCTGCAGACTCGGGGACTACTACGTCCTTACCCGCCCAGTTGCAATCCTCTTGGACTGCGGGGAAGACGTCTTCGGTAATGGAGCATATATACCTTGATACTCCTTCACCCCGGCCTTGTACCGACGAGGGCTTCTCAACCTTAAAGTCATAGGTAACCGAACAACCCCCGGGGACGAACATTTTCAAGGGAGGCTCAGCAGTTGGTTCATCGGTAGCCACGCCAGAAGCGGGCCTCTCGAGGACGACCACATTGGGAGTGGTCTCCTCGATTTTAGCGGTCAGTTGCGAAGAAGAAGAAATGACTTGTTGGGGAATAGATTTGGAAATTTTAGCCATTGTTATCTAGAAAAAGCTTGAAAAGTATGAAGAAAGGTTGAAAGAATAAAAGTCAAGTGCGCTGATTTGGGTAAAAATCATGTAAAAACTTGCAACTTACTAAGAAGTCTTGAAGAACAGAGATAAAAAAAACATTAGAGTGTGAAGAAGGGTAGTGATATCTTGAAAACTCGAAGGTTAATGTAATGACCCGACTGGTCGTTTCGAGTATTACAACCTAGTTTCCCCATTTACTTCTCAAATTGGGCTTTACAGTTGTTGTGTGACTTGCCGGGGCAATTGGTTCGGGTCCAGTGAGATTTTGGAATGAATTGGAACATCTAGTTCCAAGGTTTAAAGCTTAAGTTAAAATAGTGACCGGATGTCGATTCTTCATGAATATGTGGTATCACATTAAGAAAATGAGCTCCAAATTCCTATTTTATTGAAGTATTAGATCCGTATTGAAATTACGGAGCCATAGCAAAAAGAATCGTTAAATTCGGACATCGTATGTGAGAGTTATGCCTATTTCCGTGTCGGGAATAATTTTTCATTGCCGGGAGCGCCCAGGGTAGCGTGGGGCGCTAGCCCTGGCGCTGGAAATTTTGGGATGCTGGAAACTACGCCACAGGAAGCGCCCACACTACCTGTGACGCTCGAAGCCGCTGAGGGTCTATAAAACGGGGTTCTTGCCATTTTTACTCATTTTTGAGTTTATGGAGCTCGGTTTAGGCGATATTTGGGCGATTTTCACGGAAAAATATTGGGGTAAGTGTTCCTTATCCTATATTGATTGTATTTCATGATTCCATACTCATTTACATCATGAATTAATGAATTTATAGAAGAAAAATCAGATTTTTATAAAATATTTCAAAAATATAAAATAAAGATTTTAAGGTCAATCCGATGTCGGAATTTGATAATTTTTGTATGGTTGGACTCGTATCGGAACGGGTGTTCGGATTTTGTAACTTTTGTCATGTTTCGAGATCTGGGTATCATGGGCCATTTTTGAGCTAAATTTCGGTTTTTATGGAAAATTAGCATTTTCATAGGGAATTGATTCTTATACCTCGTGTTGATTGTATCAAATTATTTTGACTAAGATTCTAGGCGTTCGGAGGCCGAATCAAGAGGAAAAGGTTTATTGGAATAAAGAATTTGCTTGGATTGAGGTAAGTAACTATTCTAATCTTAGAGTTGAGGGTATAAACCCTGAATATATGTATTTTGTGAATTGTTGGGAGGTGACGCACATGCTAGGTGACGGGCGTGTGGGCGTGCACTATAGAAATTGTAACATAATTGTTTGTGTAGAATTTTATAGTTAAATAACCTTAGTATTTTCCATACGGTTTTATGTGTTAAAGAAATTGAGCTGAAAAGCATATTACAAATCATGTTGAGGCTATGTGCCATTATTATTGGGACCCACAGAGGTCATATTACTGTAAATTATTGTGTTAAATTGAAAAGTCATACTCAGTCATATTCATTTCATTGCATATCATAACTCAGTTTTATGACTCTATTTTGATGCATAAAAAATGTTTTGGGTCGAATGCCCTGTTTTACTGAGATGCCCGAGTGGCTTGAGAGGTTTATGACTGAGTGAGGCTGAGGGCCTGATTTATGTTGCATATTTATGGGATCGGGCTGCACGCTGCAGCATTATGCATATTTATGGGATCGGGCTGCACGCCGCAGCATGTTGCATATTTATGGGATCGGGCTGCACGCCGCAGCATGTTGATATCGGCCGAGGTCCTGGTTGTGAGGATATTAATACCATAGCGCGTGAGTTGTCCGCGTAGCACGTGAGTTGACCGTGCGGGTCCAGGTATTTATACCATAGCGCGTGAGTTATCCGCGTAGCACGTGAGTTAACCATGCGGATCCAGGTATTGATATAATGGAACGTGAGTTGTTCGTGCAGATTATAGCGCTTGGGATGAAGGATCCCCTCCGGAGTCTGTACACACCCCCAGTGAGCGCATGTACCTACTGAGTGCGAGTGCCGAGTGCCGAGTGTTGAGTGACTGGGAGGCATGAGTGATTATGAGGTATGCCCGAGTGGCAAGAGTGATTGTGAGGTTTGCCCGAGGGGCTGTATATGAGTGATGTTATGCCCGAGGGGCTGTTTATGATTTCATCATTTTTTCTCACCTTTTATTTTGAAATCATGATTTGGCTAAGCATTTTGTCTCTGAGTTACTTCTGGTATTATTTGCTTTATATTGTTATGGATTGTTGTGAACTATTGGTTTTGGACCCGACTTGGTGGAAGCTCGTCACTACTTTTAACCTACGGCTAGGTTTGTTACTTACTCAGTACATGGGGTCGGTTGTACTGATACTACACTTCTGCACATTGCGTGCAGATGTTGGCTATTGTTGTTGCTGTGCTCGATGGTTGCGGGACTTGAAGATATACCTGCGTTCCTGTTGTAGCTGCCTCTTGTTCAGGGTAGCCTTAGATTTATAAAAGCTCTGTTTATGTATTATTCAAACAGACTATGTATTTATTTCATTTTCGCTTTGTATACTCTATTCTTAGAAGCTCATGATTTGTACTACCAGTTCTTGGGGAGATGTATCGATTTTAGATATTTTCTTTTAATTAATTTCATTGGAATTGGATAGTTAGAAATTGGCTTACCTAACGGGTTGGGTTAGGTGCCATCGCGACTAGTGGGTTTTTGGGTCGTGACATAGAAGCTTGGCCAAAAGGTAAAGAATGAACAAATGGGGAAAGTATTTATAGAGGTTTCGCGCCGTTTCGCATTCGGGGATGACATGTCGATGGCTGACACGTGTTTGAAATCATAACGACACAACTGACGGGACATTTCAGATTCTTTGTCATTTCTGCCACGACGTATTGAAGAAGGAATCAAAGTGCATCTCAGCACCTAATTTTTGACTATATTTAAATTTTTATCACCTTCTACTATATAAATATTTTCAGAAATTTAATATATATATTTTTTAGCTTTGTTACACTTATATATATATATATATATATATATATATATATATATATATATATATATATATATATATATATATATATATATATATATATATATATGGTAAAGATTAATAATAATTTAAAAGGTCAATTATTACTATTAGTATATATATATATATATATATATATATATATATATATATATATATATATATGGTAAAGATTAATAATAATTTAAAAGGTCAATTATTACTATTAGTATTGTTTTTATTTTTATTTTTATCTTTATTTTTAAATAAAATGAATTAAAAACCGAAAATAAATAAAAATTAATTAAATTTTTTAATTAATTTTAAAACAAATTTCGGATGGGAATTAGAAAATAGGAAAAGTAGAAATATAAAATTAAAAAGTAAAAGTAAAAGTAGGTGAAAATTATTTAATAAAAAAAAGTAAAAGAAAGTGGAAAATTAAAAAAAATAAAAGTAAAAGAATGTGAAAATTTAAAAAAATTAAAAGTAAAATAAATTTGGAATTAAAAAATAAAAGTAAGGGTATCTGATTTTTTTTATTAATAAAAGTAAAAGTAAGTGGAAATTAAAAAAAAGTAAAATAAGTGGGAAATAAAAAAAGAAAAGTAAAAAAGGTGGGATTTTTAATATATTAAAAGTAAAAAAAGTGAGAAATTAAAAAATAAAAGTAAAAGAAAGTGGAGAATTATTATTATTTATTTTTTTTAAATGAGAAGTGGGAATTCTTTTTAAATAAAAAATAATAATTAAAAAAAATAAAAAATAAAAAACTGAAAATTCCGAAATTTTTTCTATAAATAGAAGAGAAATGTGATGGGAAAAAAAGAGGGAGAAAAAAAAGGGAGGAAGGAATTGAGAGAAATTTATTTTCTTCTTTTAGGATAAGGAAATTTCTACTTGTGTCATTCTTTCTTCGTCTTTCTTTCGAAAAAACCAGCAGCTTCACCACCCAAAAACAACCTTTAAACCTCCATAGAACAGCCCTTTTAATACCATAAACTACCATCCAAACCCAGTCGAAACAGTGAGGTTTTTAGTTGAGGTCGTCGGCGAGTTTCGATGCTCCGTTTGAGGTCTTGCGTGCGGTCTGAATGAGTTTAAGATTCAAAGCTGTAAAATCGTAAAGTTTCAGATTCAACTTTTGAGGTCCACTTCTTATCTTGTTTTGATTAATGATATGAGTTGCTTCTTTTTCTTTGGTGTTCATTTATATATTGAATGAATGAAATTATTCTCTGTTAAACATGCCAATTTTTGAGCTTCCTCTTTTTATATTTATTTTAGTTCATTAGCATGTTCTCTTAAAAAAAGATTCATCCATGAATGGTTTAATTAAATTTGCTAATTGATAAGTGAGTTGTGATTGTTCATAAAAAAACTCTTATTAAAATGGAAGCTCAAGCAATGTTATGTCTCTATTTGGTTGTCATTCATGTGTTAATAAATGAGCTTTAGTAGTTTCATCTTTATTTTAAATTAAACTGTCAATTGTCTAAAGTATAGAGTTAAGTTGTTAAACAAGTTTAACTAGAATTATGTCACTAGTAAAGATCCAATGTTTGGGCCTAGACACATTGGTTGTCGAAGGAAGTGGAGTAGTGAGGTTACTATAAGCTAATGAAGAAAGTTATTTTATTTTTGGGCCAAAACTTGAAATCTGCTAGGCCCATTAATCTCATACAATGGCCCCTTTTTGTAGTTCTTGAATAATTAATTTAATCCATTTCATGTTTTTCTACAATGACATACTCTTATGGCTTTACAAATCTCAAATTAGTTTAAGACAAATAATTCATAAACTTCGTAGCTTGCTTTAGGCGCGATTAATAAATTATCGTGGCCATGGGTATGGTTCCCATGGCCATGGGTATGGTTCCCGTGGCATGGTCATGATACGTAAATCCCAATTCGAGTGCGCGTTCCACGCGACTTGACCATAATTTCAAATAATAATAATAAACATGTTGTAAATCGCGCGTACGTTTCACGTGGCGCGGTTTGCAATGTGTACCAAACGATAAGTGTACAACATCGTAACTTGTTTAAGAAATAACTCCATAAATACTAAAAATCGATTTAAATACATAATTAAAAGCGGTCAAAGGTAAAATGCACAATAGGTTTAAAACAAGTAATAAATCAGATAATTAAAAAGTAAAAAAATAATTTTAAAAAATCAGATAATTAGGCCAAGTATTAATTGTTAAGCGACCGTGCTAAAACCACGAAACTCGGGAGTGCCTCGCACCTTCTCTCGGGTTAACAGAATTTCTTACCCGGTCTTCTGTATTCGCGAACCATAAATAGAGTCAATTTCCTTGATTTGGAATTTTAAAATAAATCGGTGACTTGGGACACCATAACTTATTCCAAGTGGCGACTCTAAATTAAATAAATAATTCTATTTCGATTAATGTCACTTTAATTGGAAAATCTCCCTACCCCTATCCCCTGGGAAAAAGGAGGTGTGACAGCTCTGGCAACTCCGCTGGGAAAACAAACCCAGAACTTCTGGTTCAGGGTTCAGAATTCGAGCTTAGATGACTTTTATACTTGGTATTTATTTATTATCTGATTTTTTACGTGTTTGAGCCTAATGTGCTAATTGCTGCTCTTTACCGCTTTAATATTGCCGTGAATTGTATATAAACTGTTACGAAAACCCTTTATTCTCTATGAATCTTCTAAATCTTCAGGGAAGCGTGCGCTTCGCGTGACTTCTTTTCTGTTAGGGTCATACCCTAATTTTTGAACGAGGATCGAACAAGTTGCAAAGCCGGTGAAGCTTCTGTATTTTCGGTACCCTGTCCCACTTCGGCTCGAGTTGTCCGCTCGGGTAAACCAGGTCTAGAACAATACACCCTAGGATTTAAACTTAGAATAACATAGCCTCATGCCGAATCCCTAGTAGGAACGTTTGTTTGCATCACGTGCATTTGACTTTGGGGACTCAACACAGGGGTTGGGTCCGTCTAGGACAGATGTACCCAATTTAAAAAGACCATCCTGATTCATCTTACGTGCTACTTGCGCATTTGTTTGTGTCGGCTTGCATGATGATCGGCTTCTAGAATAGGGAAAGAAAATAAATTTTTTAAAAAAAAAGGAAAAAAAACCAAGAGTGAGAGATAGGTATTTTAAAAAGAAAATCTGAAAATCTGCCTAAATTTTGAAAAATAAAAAACAGAGAAAGGAAATAAGCCAATGTTTTCAAAAGTCATGATTCTCTTGTTCCGTCAAAACTAACCGAACTACGTGGGTCTGATTCTCAACGGATATGAGATACGTAGGCAAACCTCATCGGTTCCGACCCACAATTTGTGAAAAATCCAAAAATATTTTCCTTTACTTCGTTCTTTAGAAAAGTTTTTCTTTGAGACTCCAATTTTAAAATAAATTCAAAAATATTTTCTTTTCTTCTAAAAATTCAAAAATATTTTCAAAAGTTTAATATTTCCTTTCTTCTTTAGAAATTTTGTTTTCGAAATTCCCAAATTAAAAAAATTAAAAAAAATCGAAATTAAAAAAAATATATATTTTCTACCTTTTTAGAAGTATTTTCCAAAATATTCTTTAAAAAAAAAATCAGAAATCAAAAATCAAAAAAGTATTTTTCTTTCTTTTTTAGAAGTCTTTCTTTTCAAAAAATTTCAAAAAAAAAAAAAATTAAAATTAAAAATTTTTTTTTTCTTCAATTATAAACCTTTATTTCAAAAAAATAAAAGGAATTCAAAATCCAAAAAAAAAACGAGTTAGTTTATTTATTTTATTCCTAAACTGACCGAACTACGCGGGTCTGATTCTCACCGGATGTGAGATACGTAGGCAAACCTCATTGGTTCCGGCCCCAATTTTTAAAAATCCAAAAAACATTTCCTTTAATTCATTCTTTAGGAGTCTTTTCTTAGAAAAATCCAAACAAATAAAAGATAAGAAATTTTTTTAAACCCAAAAATATTTTTTCTTTGTAGAAGAATTTCATTCGAAAAAAAAATAATCAAATCAAAATCCAAAAAATTATTTTCCACCATTTTTAGAAGTCTTTTGCCGAGAAATTCAAAAAAAAAAATCAAAAATCAAAAATCCAAAAATGCTTTCTTTCCTCTTTAAAAGCCTTTCCTTCGAAAATTCCAAAAGAAAAAAAATTAAATGCAAAAAATATATATATATATTAAAAAAATTATATTCTTTTTCTAAACGCTTTCATAGTTTGAGTGTTGTAAAAAGTAAGTAAAAAAAAAAGTTAGTTTATTTACTTCATTTTTAATTTTCCTAAACTACGTAAAGATCTGATTCATGCGACGTCATGATACGTAGATAATACCCATTGGATTCGATCATAGCCATAAACAAATTGAGTGAAAAAATAAACCGAAAAAAAAAGAATTGAATGAAAAAGAAAGAAAAGAGTAACAAAAAAATAACAGAGAAAAAAAAAGAGAAAGAAAAAGAAATCAAGATAAGAAAAAAAAAAAAACCATCAAAAAAAAAAGTCTCCTGAGATGGAATCAGTTCACCCCTGTTGGTGAATCATTCTCGAGCTTATTCTAAAAGCAAGTCAGGCTAGGTCTACTGCAGCCATTAGCCCCGAACAGGCCAACCCCCGAGTCCCCTTGCACCGAGCTGATGCTAGATGTAAATACCACTCCGGAGCAGTGGGACATGATACTGAAGATTGTTGGACTCTCAAAAGAGAAGTGGAAGAAAAGGACCCTAATATGATGAACAATCCTCTCTCTACTCACACCAATGTGCCATTAGTCGGAATGATTTGTGAAGATGAAGATTTTGATCCGGCACGGAATGCCATTGCAGCCATTGCCGAGACAAAAGAAAACCCAAAAAGCGGTCTCCAAGCCTTAAAGTTTCCCATCAGACGGGAGTCTCGGTAGCCAGTATTGCTATCCTTTCTGCGTCTCAATTATCTCAGGGTGTGATCGAGATGTTTTACTTTATTGTCTTACTTTTCGATGTAAACCCTTCTATCTTCAAAAAATTTTATAAAAAAAAAAAAGCAAAAAAAAAAAGAATAAAAAAAATCAAATGAAATTAATATTTCATTGTCTAGGAATTTCTATTTTTTTTTAATCTTGTCACTTTTCTTATTCTCTTTTTAGTTTTGATTCATGCAGATTTTTTTAATAACATGACATGCTTGCGGACTAGATCCTAAAACTCTATCAGACTTCGAAATAATGAATCAAGAAGCAGAATGCAATAAAAATGAGGTTAAGAAAATAAAACAAAAAATCGGAACAATATGAGAATAAGCATATGCCAAGCCCGATTGAAACCTGCAGAAGTTGAAATTCCCTCTCTCCGGGTCATTGTCGAAGCCGAGATTGAGGATAAAGATTGGGTCACGAACCAATTGGAATAATTGACACTGATTGATAAAAAACGATTGGCCGCAATTTGCCACGGGCAGTTGTACCAACAAAGAATAGCTCGTGTCTACAACAAGAAAGTGCGGCACAGGAAATTTGAAATAGAACAACTCATTGTGAGACGTATCCTCCCACCTCATGAAGAAGCTAAAGGAAATTGGCTCCAAATTGGAAAGGTCCACACATTGTAACGAGAGTACTGCAAAAGAGAGTGTTGTACCTGGGAAGCAACAAAGGAAATGCCCATGAAACAACTGTCAATGCAGATGCTGTCAAAAGGTACTATGTTTGACCCTCTATGTGGTATTAATGTTCTATGGTTGGGATGACGAAGGCTTTCATTCTCGCTATCCAAACATCATTAACCCTTTGCTAACCATTTTGAGCTGGTTACCTTTCTTTGATTACCCTCTCTGGAAACTGAAGAAGTTATTAAAAAAACAAGAAAGAAAAAAGAGAAGAAAAACAAAACAAAGAAAAAAAAAAGAGAAAGAAGAAGAAAAAGAAAACAAAACAAAAATCCAAACAAGTTCATGTTCCTTAAACTACCTTCGACTTGATTCTGAAAGGATACGTAGGCAGTCTCTCTCTGGGGTTTAGTCACACCAAAATAAAAATTCACAATTCCCCAAAAGTGAATCTGGGGCAGATGTTATAATGGGTTGGCGATGGTTTTGACTGAAAGGTTCCAAAATTATAATTTAATCCAAATCCTTTTTCACCCAAGTCCTTTTCAAAGTCCTTCCGATCAAGCAACGAGAATATTCAAGAATTGAAGGATGCAACCACTTGGATCTGATACAACTAAATGAGAGAAATAAAATGAGAGAGTCTTAATGGTAAAAACCTTCACGGGCACCGTAAGGCGATGGTAAATAGAAAAATTAAAATGAGAGTCTTGTTAGTGAAAAATCGCAAAGAGCACTATAAGGCGATGGTAAGAAGATAAATGAGAGAGGTCAGCTGGTGAAAACCCGCAAAGGGCGCCATTGATCGAAAAGGGGATCCTCACAACCATCGGCATCGACAGAGTCCTGGCAAGGTTTCTCAATTTTGAGGTATAAGTTATGATGAATTTCTGAGAGTTGGACGGTTTACGCAGATCAGACATCTAGTCCAAGAGGCATGTCACGTTCATTGAAGTCCGCATGCACTCCAGATAAGTCCGTTTTTTTTTCTCTCTCCCCGAAAGGGATACCTCTTGTTTAAATTCATTTGTCTATTCCATTGCTTGTTTTTCTTTGAATCCCTTTCGGTCTAACTCTGTTCCGAAACTAAGACAAAGAAAGGATGGCAAGATTGATATTTACAGGGTTTTTGTCTGATACGAGCCAATATTCAAGAAGGCACCCAGCCTCGGCAGGTGCATCGAGTCGACTCCGACTGGTCATGATGGCCGATGTTTCAAAATCAAAACTCCTGAAAAGAAAGGAAAATCAAAGTCGAATGCCCACAAAGGCAAAACAAAGTTGAAAGGTTAAGTCCTACGTGACTAACCGTCATGGCAAAGTATGGAAAAGCCAAAGTTTCTCCAGGGTCAGAAGTGCAATCGATATTCAGGAAACAACCAGCTGTAGCTGAAAGGGCCGAGACCAAGTTACTGAAACAACCAAGGCCACAAAACAAACCACCGTTTCAAACTGACAAATTATTTTTTGTTTGAAAAAATAGGAAACAGGTGCAATACAAAGCAACCTTGCAAGAAACAGGTGTCAGCCAAAAATAAACCGCGCGGAGACTAAAATAGCTCTGCAGCAACAACCACTCCAAAAAAAGGAAGTCTTCTCCAAATTCTTTCCCGGATTTTACTCATTCTATTAAATAAAAGAAAAAAGAAATTCAAAATCATGGTAGTATAGGGTCTCCAATCCCTAGTCACTTTTCCAACATAGGGTCCCCACTCCCTAGTTGATGATTTTTGGACATAGGGTCTCCACTCCCTAGTCTCTTTTCCAGCATAGGGTCTCCACTCTCTAGTTGATGTTATTTTAGACATAGGGTCTCTACTCCCTAGTCTCTTTTCCAACATAGGGTCTCCACTCCCTAGTTGATATTTTAGACATAGGGTCTCCACTCCCTAGTCTCTTTTCCAATATAGGGTCTCCACTCCCTAGTTGATGTTTTAGACATAGGGTCTCCACTCCCTAGTCGCTTTTCCAACATAGGGTCTCCACTCCTTAGTTGATATTTTTAGACATAGGGTCTCCACTCCCTAGTCGCTTTTCCAACATAGGGTCGCCACTCCCTAGTTGATGTTTTTAGACATAGGGTCTCCACTCCCTAGTATTTTTTCCAACATAGGGTCTCCACTCCCTAGTTGAATTTATTTTGGACATAGGGTCTCCACTCCCTAGTTGATTTTATTTTAGACATAGGGTCTCCACTCCCTTGTCTCTTTTCTAACATAGGGTCTCCACTCCTTAGTTGATTTTATTTTAGACATAGGGTCTCCACTTTCTAGTATCTTTTCCAACATAGGGTCTTCACTCCCTAATTGATTTTATTTTAGACATAGGGTCTCCATTCCCCAGTCACCCTTTCCAACATAGGGTCTCCACTCCCAAGTTGATTTTATTTTAGACATAAGGTCTCCACTCCCTAGTTTCTTTTCCAACATAGGGTCTCCACTCCCTAGTTGATTTTATTTTAGACATAGGGTCTCCACTCCCTAGTCTCCTTTCCAACATAGGGTCTCCACTTCCTAGTTGATATTTTTAGACACAGGGTCTCCACTCCCTAGTCTGCTTTTCTAACATAGGGTCTCCACTCCCTAGTTGATGATATTTTAGACATAGGGTCTCCAATCCCTAGTCTGTTTTCCAACATAGGGTCTCCACTCCCTAGTTGATTTTATTTTAGACATAGGGTCTCCACTCCCCAGTCGCCCTTTTCAACATAGGGTCTCCACTCCTTAGTTGATTTTATTTTTAGACATAGGGTCTCCACTCCCTAGTCGTCTTTTCTAACATAAGATCTCCACTCCCTAGTTGATTTTATTTTAGAAATAGGGTCTCCACTCCTTACTCGTCTTTTCCAACATAGGGTCTCCATTCTCTAGTTGATTTTATTTTAGACATAGGGTCTCTACTCCCTAGTCGCCCTTTTTAACATATGGTATCCACTCCCTAGTTAATTCTATTTTAGACATAGGGTCTCCACTCCCTAGTCTCTTTTCCAACATAGGGTCTACACTCCCTAGTTGATTTTATTTTTAGACATAGGGTCTCCACTCCCTAGTCGCCTTTTCCAACATAGGGTCTTCACTTCATAGTCTCTTTTCCAACATAGTGTATTCACTCCCTAGTTGATTTGATCTTAAATGCAGGGTACACCACTCCCTGATATCTTTGCCAATATAGGGTATCCCATTTATTTTTCCAACATAAGGTACAACAATCCTTAGTTGAGACATCCTTTTGACAATAAAGGAACACCATCCAAAAAAATCAGCATGACTTTTTTGGGGTACACCACTCCCGACCTTTTATTGCTTTCAATAAAGAAGTAGTTTAGAATTTTGTTACAATAACTCACAAAATTTTCCTAGTGCAAACTGGGGCAGAAAAATTTCGTCCGTTTGTTTGTTTTGGTATCTGAGTAGGTTTTACCTCAAGGCACAGGGTTCGAGATGACCAAAAGAAGAAGTCCCAATTCAAAAAAAAAAAGTGAATCCAAAATACAAAAGTAGTTGAAAAGATGTGGAATGCTCAAGACATAACTGAAGCCACGAGGATTTGAGTCTCGTTTTGATTAGAAGAAGCTATAGAACAATGAACTAGAACCTACAGCTAGCGAGCATCAAGGTTTAGATAAGAGTCTGTATGAAAAACCAGTCAAGACTCAAGATCAAGTTTCAGAAGACTCATAGATAGAAATCTTGTAACTCATAACTAATAGGCTTGTTTAGTTTCTTTTTTATTTTGATATAATAGCGGGACCGCGGATCGGAGCCTCGACGGAACCTCACTCGACTCCTCAACTCATCATTCCACCATTTCTCCTTGAACTACACGCGACCCGATTCTCCTATAACTCGGGATATGTATGTTGTCAAAATCAGGACTCGGTTGCACTCTATCTTTTATTTCTTTTCCTTTTGAATAATGGTTTGGTCACAAATTAGTCACATGGCTCACCTAGTCTTTTCCTGAAAACTCTTCATGTTTCCAAGCAAAGAGGGCCAGCTGTGAGCACCTAATTTTTTACTATATTTGAATTTTTATCACCTTCTACTATGTAAATATTTTCAGAAATTTAATATATATTTTTTAGCTTTGTTACACTTATATATATATATGGTAAAATTTATATATATATATATATGGTAAAAATTAATAATAATTTAAAAGGTCAATTATTACTATAAGTATAATTTTATTTTTATCTTTATTTTTAAATAAAATAAATTAAAAACCGAAAATAAATAAAAATTAATTAAATTTTTTAATTAATTTTAAAACAAATTTTGGATGGGAATTAAAAAATAGGAAAAGTATAAATATAAAATTAAAAAGTAAAAGTAAAAGTAGGTGGAAATTGTTTAATAAAAAAAAGTAAAATAAAGTGGAAAAATAAAAAAAATAAAAGTAAAAGAATGTGGAAATTTAAAAAAATGAAAAGTAAAATAAATTTGGAATTAAAAAATAAAAGTAAAGGTATCTGATTATTTTAAATAAAATTAAAAGTAAGTGGAAATTAAAAAAAAAAAGTAAAATAAGTGGGAAATAAAAAAAGAAAAGTAAAAAAAAATGGGATTTTTAATATATTAAAAGTAAAAAAAGTGACAAATTAAAAAATAAAAGTGAAGGAAAGTGGGGAATTATTTTTTTATTTTTTAAAAAAAAATGAGAAGTGGGAATTCTTTTTAATTAAAAAATAAAAATAAAAAACTGAAAATTCCAAAATTATTTCTATAAATAAAAGAGAAATGTGAGGGGAAAAAAGGAGGGAGAAAAAAAAAGGAGGAGAGAATTGAGAGAAATTTATTTTCTTCTTTTAGGATAAGAGAATTTCTACTTGTGTCATTCTTTTTTCGTCTTTCTTTCGAAAAAACCAGCAGCTTCACCACCCCAAAACAACCTTTAAACCTCCATAGAACAGCCCTTTTAATACCATAAACTACCATCCAAACCCAGTCGAAACAGTGAGGTTTTTAGTTGAGATCGTCAGCGAGTTTCGATGCTCCGATCCGTTTGAGATCTTGCGTACGGTCTGAATGAGTTTAAGATTCAAAGCTGTAAAATCGTAAAGTTTCAGATTCAACTTTTGAGGTCCACTTCTTATCTTGTTTTGATTAATGATATAAGTTGCTTCTTCTTTTTTCTGTGTTCTTTGGTGTTCATTTATATCTAGAATGAATGAAATTATTCTCTGTTAAACATGCCAATTTTTGAGCTTCCTCTTTTTATATTTATTTTAGCATGTTCTCTTAAAAAAGGATTCATCCATGAATGGTTTAATGAAATTTGCTAATTGATAAGTGAGTTGTGATTCTTCATAAAAAAAAAATCTTATTGAAATGGAAGCTCAAGCAATGTTATGTCTCCATTTGGTTATTTAGTCATTCATGTGTTAATAAATGAGCTTTAGTAGTTCCATCTTTGTTTTAAATTAAGCTGTCAATTGTCTAAAGTATAGAGTTAAGTTGTTAAACAAGTTTAACTAGAATTATGTCACTGGTGAAGATCCAATGTTTGGGCCTAGACACATTGGTTGTTGAAGGAAGTGGAGTTGTGAGGTTACTATAAGCTAATGAAGAAAGTTATTTTATTTTTGGGCCAAAACTTGAAATCTGCTAGGCCCATTAATCTCATACAATGGCCCCATTTTGTAGTTTTTGAATAATTAATTTAATCTATTTCATGCTTTTATGCAATGACATACTCTTATGGCTTTACAAATCTCAAATTAGTTTAAGACAAATAATTCATAAATTTCGTAGCTTGCTTTAGGCGCGATTAATAAATTATCGTGGCCATGGGTACGGTTCACGTGGCATGGTCACGATACGTAAATCCCAATTCGAGTGCGCGTTTCACGCGACTTGACCATAATTTCAAATAATAATAATAAATATGTTGTAAATCGCGCGTGCGTTTCACGTGGCGCGGTTTGCAATGTGTACCAAACGGCAAGTGTACGACATCAGAACTTGTTTAAGAAATAACTCCATAAATACTAAAAATCGATTTAAATACATAATTAAAAGCGGTCAAAGGTAAAATGCACAATAGGTTTAAAACAGGTAATAAATCATATAATTAAAAAGTTAAAAAATCAGATAATTAGGCCAAGTATTAATTGTTAAACGACCGTGCTAAAACCACGAAACTCGGGAGTACCTCACACCTTCTCTCGGGTTAACAGAATTTCTTACCTGGTCTTCTGTGTCCGCGGACCATAAATAGAGTCAATTTTCTTAATTTGGAATTTTAAAATAAATCGGTGACTTGAGACACCATAACTTATTCCAAGTGGCGACTCTAAATTAAATAAATAATCCAATTTCGATTAATATCACTTTAATTAGAAAACCCCCTACCCCTATCCCCTGGGAAAAAGGAGGTGTGACAGTGCATATGTCGTTTCACGTCGTTTCAATAAACTTACTCTCCGAGAAACGAGGGGACTATCTTTATATGGGTGAAACCGAGCCCATTGGACACCTCGGTTCTCGATGAAGTAAACGGAGCAAAGACGTGATTGTAAAGAACCGAAATCGGGGCAAGGACCCCCTCGAGTAAGGGTCCGGGCAAAACACCTGCCCTCGAAAGAATCGGGACTACGTCCCTCAGGTCCGATTCGAATCCCAAAACTTCGGAGAGCATTACCAGATAATCGAGAATGACTAACAAAGGGTCGTGATATCCGTGCCCAGTCAGATGTCACGGTGTGAATCTCGGCACGTATCGGCAAAAAATTAGTGATTAGCAAAACGAAAGATTTTTACCTTTTATGAAATTGTACTTAGGGTAAAATCTCCTACTATATAAAGGGGAGCCTAACTATTCATTAGACACATCCTAATACATATATCAAGGCAATATACTCTTATTTTCTCTCTTATTCAAAGTTGTTACTTTTGTTCATCAGTTCTTCATTATTGTGAGCATGGGATCGAAGGCAGACATTTTATTAAGCTGTTACTGAGTCCAGGATCACTCCCCTTAATTAATTTGACAATGTATTACATTCATTATCTGTTTAATCTAACGTTATTTATCATTTGTATTGAATTAATTTGTATATCTTTAAAATCACATATAAATTCAATTGTTATCCGTTTTTTAGGGTAAACAAGTTAAACATGCGAATAATATGTTAAGAGACCACTTAATTACCCTAAATATTATTCCTTATTATTAAACATATAAATGAATCAACCATTTGACCTTTCTTCAGGCATGAACAAATGTGCAAGAATTGTTTCCTTATTTAATTTGGAAGTAATAATCAATTCGACCTTTCTTTGACGAACCTTCATATAGTTTGAAAGTGGATTAGTCAAATTATAGTTTTTTAAGGGTAATTGAGTAGTTTAAGAAATTATAAAAATGATTAACGGCAAAGGGGTCATAACAGTTAGTGGAAATGGGACCCACTAGACTGAACCTGCCGCAGAGTCAAAGCTATCGGTCTGACCTGGCCCCACATCACGATTTCACGTGCTGAATGCTTCAGCCCCCTAGTCAATCTTCCCGCTTTGAAAGACGTGGGAAGTGGGTCCCATTTTGCCACAGTCATCTGACACCTGTCAAGAAACACCACGCTCCCATTTCCCAAATTTGTTTACACTAATTTCTTTTTTTGCTCGTTGAATAATAGAATCATTTCGTTTGTTTGAACTTAATTATATTTTGTTTGCAGTAAATTGATAGTCAAGTGTAAAATTTACTAGTTCATGATGAATTATCGTAATAGAATAGAATATTTTTTATTATATATTTCTTTTATTTTTATTTTTATTTTTTTAACTGAAAAAATATGATCAATAAGGCTTTGTATAACCAACTCCAACGTATTTCGAATCTGATTAAAAAAATAATTTTATGAAGTTTCATTTTCATAAATTCGTATATTATCAAATTATTTTTTAAATAAATATAAATAATAGCTCATAATAAATTAAATTCCTAACATAAGATTTAGAAAAGTAAAAGCTAATACAATAAGTAAAAATATATTAAGCAAGGATTTTGAATCAAGGATTCCTTCTCTCGGCGCATGTTAAGCAAGGATCGCTAACATACGCTGGTAGGGATGGCTCGACAGAAGAAGAGGAACTCCATAGCTAAGATGAAGAGCATGGGTGAAGAAGATAAGGTAGATGAAGATGATACTAGGCTGGTTACACCGGAAACAGGAATTCCCCAAACTCTTGGGTCGATTCAACTGATCCATTGGATGAAAGGAATGGGTAGTGCTCCAACTGTACTGCACGGACAGGAGAGGAAGGAACCAACGGAGCTGGTGAAAATTCAAGCTCTGGTGGTAAAGACACCTACAAATCTAGTACAAAATGAGACTGATATGGCTAAAGCGGCAAGGAAATTAACCTTCTCGACGGGTGTAGGGGTTCCACAACCAACCTTAGCTGAAGTTGTCCAAGATAATAGATCTATACAACAAGGTTTGAAGTTGAATTATTATCCTCATATCATTAAGGACGGAACGAAAATGGTTAGACTGAACTATATAAAAGTGGATGAGCAGAATATGAAGTGGAGGACAAGCTTAATTGGATATGTAATAGGCGGATCTCCTCAATTCAAGGAGATGCTGAAGTTTGTCTATGGGGTATGGCAATTTGTATCGACTCCACAGGTATTACTCCATGACGAAGGTTACTTCATCTTTAAATTTGATTCTGATGATGATAGAGATCTAGTGCTTCGAAATGGGCCATACACCTTCAACAATAGGCCAATGATTTTGAAACAATGGGAGCCAGAATTCCAAATGAGCAAGAAAACTACAAACTATATCCCAGTATGGGTAAATTTCCCTGGGTTGCCTATACAATACTGGACGGTGGAGAATCTGGGAAGAATTGCAAGCTCGATAGGGAATCCAATTTGTACAGACAAATTAACGGCTCAAGAAGCAAGGATATCATATGCACGCATGTTGATCGAAATGGATGTGTCTCAACCATTGCCTGAAACAATGTTGATAGAAACTGTTGATGGTAAACATAGGGAGCAAAAATTGAGTTATGACTGGCAACCATCTTTTTGTCAAGACTGCCTTCAAATTGGGCATGGTACATGGGAATGTAGTGCTCCAGCAGAATTAATAAAGCAACCTGGCCCTGCTCCTAAAGGTCAGGCAGGAAATAGGAAGCAAGGTGAACAACATAGAAGGGGAAGGAAACAAGTCACTAAGTGGATTGCTAAGCCAAAGGCAGACATGGTAACTCCGGAACAAGAAGTAAGGGCTAAACCAAGTAATGAAAATACAACTATATCAGTAGTGATAAGGCAAGAAGTAGTTTCTAGTGAAATTGTACAGAATGAAAATGCTGAATTCTAGGTAGCCAAATCTAAAGAGAAACAGGTGCAAAGCCCTAAGGTAAAAACATCAATAAGGAATGGTCTGTCTGAGGAGAATATTGAAGCTATGCTACATCAAAACAGATTCAGTGCACTAAGAATTCAGGAAAGAGAGGATGCTAGTCAGGCATCTAAGGAAGGAAGAGTACCCCTTGCCCACCCTCCATGATTATTAGCTCATGAATATTAGAGGGCTTAATAAGCCCTATAAGCAGAAAGAACTCAAAACTTTTTTGCTTCAAAATAAAATAACAGTGCTGGGGTGCCTTGAGACAAAAGTGAAAATATGGAATGAAAAAAGAGTTAGAAGGAAAATAGGAAATGAATGGGAAGTGTTTGCAAATTATACACATGCTCCTAGTGGAAGAATATGGATAATGTGAAAGACTCAACAAGTAGACATTAAAATAATACATGCTGGAGCCCAACTGGTGCACTGTGAAGTCTGGGACAAAATCTCAAATTTTAATTGTTGGTTAACTTTTGTGTATGGGTATAATACAATAGCAGAGAGACAGGAAATATGGAGTCAACTAAGATAGATTAACAATACTATGGTGGAGGCTTGGCTTGTGCTAGGAGATTTTAATACTATGCTCTCTGTCACTGATAGAATTAATGGAAACCCTGTCAGCCAGAATGAGGTGGAAGACTTCCAAGCTTGTGTTGAGGACACTAGACTGGGATTGTTGAATAGAAAAAGCTGCCAATGATCATGGTGCAATAAAAGGGAAGCTACTGATAGAATTTACATCAACATTGATTGGGCCTTGGGGAATCCTTACTGGTTCATGAAGTATAGCAACATAGAGGCAGTGTATGATAATTACGGGGTTTCTGATCACTCACCCATAATAGTGTGTACTGAGATCACTAGAAACTATTTGCCTAAGCCATTTAGGCTGCTTACTGTGCTTCTACAGGAGGATGAATTCAGAAAGATGGTTCAAGGGGTGTGGACTCAAAACATAACTGGATATACTATGTATTCAGTCTGGCAGAAATTGCAGGTCCTAGGAAGCAAAGCAAAAGTGATGAACAGAGCTTATAACTCAGTGGAAAAGAGGATTGAAAACCTCAAGGAGCAACTGCAGAAGGTGCAAAAGGAAATTGATGATGATGTATTCAATAATACACTTATTCTAGAGGAGAAAGAGTTATTAATGCAAGTAGATAAATGGGAAGGTATCCAAGAGAAGGTATATAGGTAGAAATCAAGGGCAATGTGGATATCAGCATGGGATTCTAACACAAAGTTTTTCTATGCTCAGCTGAAAGCAAGACAGGCTAGAAACAGAGTGTCTACCATTTGTAATGATCTTGGGCAAAAACTGACTGATCCTATATTGGTAGAACAAGAGTTCATATCATTTTTCAAAGGCTTGCTAGGAACAAGAGCTTCTGAATTGCCCTGTCTTGATATTACAATAGCCAGGAATGGACCTTGTTTGAATAGAGAACAACAACAACATCTTGTCAAGAGTATAACTGAGATGGAGATTGAGCGGGGGCTTAAAAATATGCCAAGTGATAAAGCACCTGGCATTGATGGTTTTCCAGTTGAGTTCTTCAAGAAATATTGGAATATTGTTGGACAAGAAACTATGAAAGCAGTCAAGGAATTCTTTGAGACAGGGAAACTATTAAAGAATGTCAATAGTATTACTATTACATTGGTGCCAAAGGTGACTAGTCCCTCTTTTGTAAAAGAATTTCGACCAATAGCATGTTGTACCACCATATACAAGCTCATTGGAAAAAATTCTTACAACAAGGTTAAAAACAGTGGTGGATATCATAGTAAGACCAGCTCAGTCAGCCTTTATAGAAGGAAGAAACATACTGGACAATATAATTATTGCTCATGAGTTGGTTAAGGGGTATAACAAAAAAGGAGTCTCGCCTAGGTGCATTGTAAAAGTTGACATAAGAAAGGCGTATGATTCAGTTGAATGGCCTTTCTTACGTATGGTCTTGCTGGAATATGGGATACCTAATAAAATGGTGCAGTGGATAATGGAATGTGTGACTACTGTGAGCTATTCTATACTAATTAATGGTGGGCTCACTAATAGATTTTAAGCAAGAAAGGGGCTGAGACAAAGGGATCCAATGTCCCCCTACCTGTTTGTGCTAGTGATGGAATATCTGAGTAGAACATTGAAGACTCTTAAAGACATCCCCGACTTCAATTTCTACCCAAGATGTGCAAAGTTGAACCGTACTCATATCTGTTTTGCAGATGATCTGATAATGTGTTGCAGATCTGACAAGATTTCTATTCAACTAATGCTGGATAAGTTCAACCATTTCTCGAAGGTGACTGGGCTCATAGCAAACTTAGACAAGAGTTCTATCTATGTAGCTGGAGTGTCTCAGGGATTTAAAAATATGATTAGTGCAGATTATCAGTTCAAGATGGAAGCCCTACCATTCAAATACTTGGGAGTGCCTTTATCATCAAGAAATTTAACAATTCAGCAATGTATGTCATTAGTGGAGAAGATAACCAACAAAATAAAGTGCTGGACATCAAAGTTTCTATCTTACAGTGGAAGACTACAACTGATAAAGAGTGTCCTATTTGAAATGCAAACATATTGGGGGCAGGTGTTTCTGTTTCCAAAAAAGATCATACAACTAGTGAATACTGTGTGCAGAATATTTATATGGACTGGCAATCAAAACCCTTCAAAGAGAGCATTGATTTCATGGGATAAAATATGTATGCCTACTTCAACTGGTGGACTAAATGTCATTAATTTCTTATGGTGGAACAAAGCAGCAATTTGTAAATTAATGTGGGCTATACATAGAAAAAAAGGATGCACTTTGGATTAAATGAATTCATGTAGTTTATATAAAAAAGCAAGACTTCACTACAATGAGCACTCCTAGTCAAGCTTGCTGGCTGGTAAGGAAAGTATTTGACATAAGAGATTGGTACCTGAGTATAGACTCCTTTGCCAACATTAACAACTATTGTAGGAAAGGGCAGTTCAATATTCAGAAGGCTTACACTTTAGCGAGGCCTCAATTTCAAAAGGTTCACTGGAAAGCCTTAATACTGGGTTCAACTATACCTAGATATAACTTCATCTTATGGCTAGCACTTCACCATAGAATCACCACTGTGGATAGGCTGGCAGCTTGGGGGATACATGTAGCAAGTGGATGTGTATTGTGCAGTAGTGGAAAAACAGAAATAATGGCCCATCTCTTTTTTGAATGTCAATACTCAAGGAATATCTGGAGTATACTACTCAACTGGTTGGGAGAGAGACATCAAATTGGACTTTGGGAAGAGGAAGTCGTATGGTTGACAAAAAGAGCAAAGAATGGTAGACCTCGTAATAGCATATTGGCATTTCTGTTTGCAGCAGTGGTATACCATACATGGACAGAAAGAAACATGCACAGATTTCAGGGGAGAAAGACTGAAACCAAGAGTAGAATTCGTGACATTGTCCTCCAACTTCATATCAAAGGGCAACAAAAGACTAAATGGAAGAAGATTTTAGAAGGAGTGAATAGCTTTCCTCTATGAATAGTTGATATTATAAGTAGTAGAGGAACTATGGAGATGTAAATAATAGTGTTTTCTGATATTTTGCTATTTTTTTAGTCTAACTCTTTAGTCCAAAGGAGTTAGAGATGTTGAAAGAATGGTTTTTAAAAAATGTAAGGGATTTTAATTTTATTACATAATTTAATTGAGGTAAAGGATTTTATATATATAAGGTAAAAACTCAATGAATTTTAAAGTCCTAAATCTTGAAATTCTCTATATAGTTCAAATAAGGAAAGATTTAATAAGTATAATTTTAGTTGTTTCAAAGTATTAACGTTAATAAATTACCAAAAAATATCTCCGATATATATGCATTTTTTAGTTTTGTGCCAAAAATATCCTTATTGTCGTATTTTCTCCATGTTCGTTAAACAATTTTTTTAAGAAACGTTTATGCAAAAGAAAAAAAACTTTCTGAGTAATTGCAGTTTTCCCTATTTATGAGTCACTTTGCTATCGAAATTTTTTGAACCCTTTCTAAAATTTTCTACAAAAATACGTTCTTGTTTATTTCTAAAAGGCTCGTTATCTTCAAATATTGAAAAGCTTACCTCAAGATTGTTTATATGAAGCCCAATATATTTAAAATAATAGTAAACGAGAACACTAACTAATGGAGAATTCTCAAACACCACCTTAGATATAATAAGGCTTTATATCTAGTAAATTAAAACTAACATTAAAATGAAAGAAAAAGGAAAAAGGGAAAGCTCAGATGCGCAAGTTTTCGTCCATAGGACAAGGGCGGAGACCCAAATCACCGCATTGAGCGCAGATAAATCATCATAGCAAAACCATTGGAATGCACCAGCCGGGAATCGAACACAGATGTGTACCGTGACAAGGTACTATTCTACTACTAGATCACTAGTGCTTCTTGTTTGTGACATCTTTCAGCGTTAATATGTGATCTCTTTAAGCTTAAAGGCGAAGCTAGAATTTGAAATTTATGAGTTTGGAATTATAGTTATTTTAAGTTATTGGGTTCTAAATTATTATTAATAATAATTTGTGCATATTCAATGAATTTCTTAACATAAATATAGAATTTGGACCAAATTTAATCGGACCCATAGCCGAAGGGCTAGCTCCACCCCTATAGTTACAGTGGTAGTGTAGTACCTTTAACAGATTAAAATAGCACGGGCTAGCCAGTTTTCACACTAGTAATTGAAAAATAGCCAGCGTTTGCAAAGTCATTAAAAAATAGCTATTATTTCGGTACAATACGGAAATTTCTAGCATAATATACTGGAGATTAGAGCACATCTGTATGAACTTCCAGCATATTATATTGGAACTCCAGCACACAGAAAGTTCCAGCATAATATACTGGAGATTGGGGCATCTATGTATGAACTTCCGGCATATTATGCTGGAAATCCAGCAGACGGAAAGTTCCAGCATAATATACTGGAGATTGGAACACCTGTGTATGAACTTACAACATATTATGTTGGAACTCCAGCACATTATGAAACAGCATGTTATGTTGGAAGGTCACATGTAAAAAATTCGAACTCCAGCATATTATGCTGGAATATTTTTCGCATTTTGTATAATGTTTTTGTTCAGATTTATCTTTACATGAAAAGTGGCGAAATTTCGATTACTTTTGAAACTGTAGCTATTTTTCAATTACCACATATAAATCTGACTATTTTTAAATTTCACCCCTTTAACCGTCTAGGCAACAAGTTTCTCCCTCATTTGTAAAATCCCATCATATATAAATGTCTACTTAGTGTAGTAGAACACTACATTATGCAGAGGCGTATCTAATGCAGAAGCTATGTAATTGAACCCATAGCTTTCGTTCGTACCTTATGTTTTTGCCAAAAAGATTATCAAATATGTACAGATAATAAATTTTAAACTCATTAAATTAGATAAAATGCAATAAAATTGTAAATTTGAACCCATAAAAATTAAGTTCTGAATCCGCATCCGACCGGGTGGAAGCTGTGTTGACTGAAATTAAGCCAACGGTTTGGCCAATGTTATGATATGCTTTTTCCTGCAAATTCTGTAACCATTGATATAAGTGCATATCAGTGTACTATTACTATATCAGTGTTACTATTACTATATGAGCGCCATTTACTGTTGCCACATTCTCATGTAGATCAGCATATACTTAAGGCCTTGAAACAAATTAGGGGAAGTTTTAACTATGATTAAATTTAACCTTAAATTGGAGCTCTACTAATGAAACTCGAGTGTGAAAAGAGGTCCACATTTATTCTTAGGTTCTAAGTTTTAAGTTTTAACTATGGTTAAATTTAACCTTAAATTGGAGCACTATTAGAGGTCTATTGCCTAACATATAATAGTAACGTTAGAGTCAAGCTTTAACCAAAGACAAAGTTAATTAATTTTAAATACTACAATAATAGATTCAATCTTTTTTTTACTAAATCTATATGTAGAATGATTTTTATCCCATAAATGAGTTAGGTGTAGGCAAACTAAATTCATCCAAAAAAAAATGATTTCGTCAAAGTAAAATTTGATTTAGGTTTAGGCAGAAGTCCTTCCTCTCTATTGATTTCGAAATGTTTTAGACTCATAAAATATTACATAATCAAATACATTTATACTTATCACTTAATGAGTTTTTAAAAAGCTAATCTAACGTTAAAAAATCAATATAAATGCCAAAAAGCTCACACGTAAGTTTCTAGTTATTCAATTGTATATACCATATCAATTTCTAGGGTTATTGGGACCAAAAATGTATTTCAATAGCAATATATAAGAGATTTTCGGGTTGGGAAATAAATCTCCAAGAAAAAAGAAGCACCTCCACAAGGAAGTGGCGTCCTGCCACCGGTTCTATCATTGGTCATGTGAAACACATACATAAAGTGCGCGATACAATTTCAACTGAATATTGGCTTGCTTCGCAAGCAAGAATTGTACTTCGTGAAATCATAAGATACTTTTTCAAGTTATTCAATCGAGATAAAGCTTCGTACTGTATTGACATTGACAACTAATGTAACCCTAGTCTGGTACTCGGCCTATGCTTAGAATGTTGCCACATGCAGTTTGATAACTATAATAAAGGAGTTTGTTGGAGCCGATAATTAAATGAAAGACATGCAACACTTACTAGAATACCTTGCAAATCATGATTTTAAGAAGGATCAGCTCACTTATGCAAATTGCAGTTTGGCTAAATTTGTCATTCATGATTTTAAGAAAGATGTGGTATTACTATATCCATTCACTTATGCAGATTGCAGTTTGGCTATATTTGTCATCTACATGCACAATTTGTACAATATAGTGAAAAATATAATAGTGTCACTATCTTGGATAATTACGAAAAGATAATTAATGTCGTATCACGTGTCGACAAATTTAAAGATTATTGGTTTGATCGAATACTGGTTGATGAAAGGATCAGTACCACGTGAAATAATTGATATACAAATATTTAATATAGTTATCGTGGATCACAATTTCAAGGACTTTTAGGGGTGCTGATACTAACAGGACATGCACCAGTACACCAAAATACAAAAGAGATGCATTACTACTTATTAAAATTTAATAAATAATTTAATATATTTTTTCTCATATATGTATGAGATAATTTAAATATTTCTTAGTACTAGACTTATCCGTCCAGCTTGAAAATATTGAAAATTAATTTTACAATTTTTTTTTCATAATATATTGCATGCCTTGTGGATTATACTCACCTTTGATCCTTTCGAGAGGTACTTGCTCGGGCAACTAGGTGATCCTTACCATATATATATATACATAGAGCAGAATCGTGCAACAGACTTACTTGCAAAGCATGTCGCTCAATAAATTGCTCTAAATTCACTTTTTATGCTTTTGTCACGGCCCAAAATTCTACCAATGGTCGTGATGGCGCCCAACTTGCTTGCTAGACAAGCTATCAGTCAACAACAACAATTTGATCCAATTATTAATTCATTGACTGATTCATGACATAAATGACAACGCGGAATAAACCTCAAATCAAAATCAATATACATAAATCAAAGACATGGTCTAATTACTACCACAACTTCTAAACAACGCCCAAAACCTAGTGTCGCATTGTCACGAGCATCTATCAAGAGTAAGTAAACTCAACCAAATAACAACATTTGTTCGAAAATTAAAATACATAGACAGATATAAACGAGTAGGAAAGAGAGACTCTATGTGCTGCGGGTTGAAGCGAGTAATGCAACTCACCACGAAATCTCCAACAAAATACTCCTACTCAGCTCAAAGGGTATTGCTAATATAGCCTCAAAACCTTCACAAGAATGTCTTGAAGAGTAGTATGAGCACAGTATTTTAGTATAGGGGCGTAAACAAGATTTTTTTAAGCGGTGTCAATATTTATAAAAGTGCGAAGAATAAATAATATTATTTATCATATTACCTAACAAGAAATAGCCTTAGTCCATTGATTCTATTGACTTTTAAGTTAGAAGAGGTCACGAGTTCAATTCTACCTATCTACAATTGTTAACAATGGAGGCTCTCTCAAATATTTGAGCAAAAAAAATGATCTAGTTGAGGTTTGAACCTCCGACCTCTTGCAACAAAATTAGGAACTTAACTAGCATGTCAAACAACAAAATATGTTAAGTGGTATCATTTACTTTACCTTATTATTTTCATATAATATTACTACATATATCTCGTAAAAATTTCCAACGACACTGCTTCGTTCCACGTGCATTCCTCCCTGACTTAGTAAGTATCAAGCCTAGCCTCGCATCCCTCCCTAACTTAGTAAGTTTCAAGTCTAACCTCAAAGAAATAGTAACGAGTATCGATACTAACACTTACTATCAGCTCAAGCATATAAAAATATAATTAAAACATGAAATAAGACATGATATCAATCAAGTCCTATTTCCTAATGTATAATAGTAATACTAGAATCGAACTTTAACGAAAGATAAAGTAACCTAATTTAGAATAATACAATAACAGATTTAATAATTTTTCCTTCTCTTTTATCTACCCAAACTATGATGGCTGAATGTGTATCCCATAAATTAGTTAGGTACAGACAATTAATTCATCAAAAAAAAAAAAAACAAAAAAACAAGTTGGAGATAGCCCAAGGCAATAAGTCAAGTGGGTCCCACCAAATGTATACCGCTTTTATGAGAATACCCATTTCGTACACAAAGTTCTGATCTTTACAGCCCGAGTGGGTCCACCGCCGACGCCTTCGCCGTCCACAATCACCAATCACAGCAACCTATCAAAGTCGTAAACTTCCGAATCTCCGATCGCCGACGACGTCGACGACGGGGTCCATTCCTTCTCCCCTTAGATCCACCAAACCAAAGCTTCCTCTGCACAAATTTGCAAATTTGTCTCCTTTTTTTTTGGTTCTAGAAGCTTCCTGAAAATTATCAATCTTCGTTCGTCTCTGTATCTCAAATTAGCTCATCAAATGAACGAAGTGCTAACAGCCGCTGATGCATCTTCGAGTGCGCGGTCGTATTCATCGCAGCCGTCGATTTCACCTGCTAATGTCCCCCTCGTTTCAGCATTCCTTGCCTGTGCTATTGCTCAGTTCCTCAAGCTCTTCACCACCTGGTAAAAACGCCCGTCATATTTTTACTTCTTATGATATGTAATGCTAATTTTATGAGTTCGTCGGAACCTAGTAGCTTTGGCTCAAAATATATCTGTTAAAAAATTCATTTAATAAGTACGAATAATAGATCTCTAACCTAGTAAATTAAACGAACTGTCGTAAAATCCTGGTCTCGAGCCTATAAAGTTCAACCTTTGTCCGCCTTGTATTGACAGAATCAAGGTTGTCTTTTTAGTCTTTATCTGCTTATGCTTCATTATAACTCAGTAGCTTTGGCTCAGCGGTTGTATATGCGTTAAAACTCTGTTCCAATTTATGTGATAATCTCCCTTTTAGTGTGTTCCAGAAAAGAAATATTTCTATATTTAGAAACAATTTAACTTTAAACTTCCTAATTTTCCCTTAATGAGATGAATTATAGCCTCCCAAATATTTCTGACTTGTTTTAGACCACAAGTTTCTAAAGTCTTTCTTTTTCTCTTAAACCAGTTGTCCAGTTAAAATGCACCACATAAATTGGGATGCAGGAGTAATAGATCTCTAACCCAGTAAATTAAATGAGGTGTGGTAAAATCCGGAACTTGAACCTATTAAGTTCAAATCTTGGATTCGCCTGTGTATCGCCTTTAGTGACAAAGTCGAGCATTGTCTTTTTAGTCTTTAGCTGCTTATGCCTTTTAATTCGGCCTTTCTTCTTAAATTTTATTTCTAGGCATAATGACTAGTATCAAATGTAGTGGAAGAGTTAGTAGATGAGGTTTCATTAAAGAAAGAAAGATGATGCCTTTCATATTGTTGTCTGTGGATATGTTCAAAAAAAGTTGTTGATATTATAGCAGTCATTATATTGTTTAAACTGCCTTTGAAACTGGAAGTTGCTGCAAATTGACGCCGACTGGGCGAGCGATTGAGGTTTAGGTTGTTGAATTTCTAGAGAAAATAGGATATAGTGAAATACTGATCCTCAAGAAAGTTCGAAGATATTGATTGTTTGAGAAGATCAAAATAAAATTTATAGGAAGGTTTTGAAACCTGCTAACACAATCAGTTAAAAGAACGGTAGATAAAAGGATAATGACCCCTCCATATCTTTTTTCCAATGATGTAGGTGTCCAATCAATACGCACACCTCTACTAATACACTGCACAGCATGCTAGAGTGTGCAAGCATAGGTGCTGGATAAACTTGCCCATCTAAGTTGGGGCGGATGGGCTCACATTGAGTATTGAAGCAGGGTTGGGATCTCTAAGTTTTTATCCTATGTCTTAATCACTAGCCATCCCCTTGGTGATAATGATCCTTTTGTATCTAGTATGTTGTTATTTCAGTGTTTAAGCTTTAGTAAAGCTTTTAGCTTGGTGGATACATCTCCCCTGACTCAAATATAAACAATTGGTTTTTTCTTGTCACGCCCCGAATCTGGGCCTGGACGTAGCACGACACCCGGTGCCTGACTACATGCAGCCGGGCGAACCAACTGGCTGGCTGAATCAACATGTGATATCATAACATACTGATTACGGAAGATAAATTAACAAATGCTGATATACTGAAAGTCTGAATGATATAAATCAATATGCGGAAACACTAACATAAGTCTGAAGTATATTGTAGCCAACATTGCTTAACATGAAAAGCCTGTGACTCTGTCTAACTGTTACTCTAGTCTATGAAGCCTCTAATGAAGTAATGAAAACACTGACTGTTCGTAAATTTCTAAAATACTGTAAAGTAATGATAATGCACCGAAAGAACTGGGGCTCACCAAATAGCTTGAATCCTAACGCTCTAAATCGTCAACCTGTAAATCATTACCTGCATCGGGCCCCGGGCAAAACGGGACGTCAGTACATTTGAATTGCACTGGTATGTAAAACAACTGAAAGAAAGAACTATAAATGCTGAAACTGAAACTAAATTGAGTACTGATAATTGAAGTGATAACTAATATCTGATAACTGAAACGATAACTGTTGAAAATGAAACTGAAATGATACCTGATAACTAAAAACTGAAATGATACCTGATAACTAAAATGATAAAGGAACTGATAACTGAACTGAACAAAGGAAGTAAGGATATGAATACTCCCTCTTCTGAATGATGAACAACCTGTTTATATGAATTAGGGGTGGCATGTGGGCCGGTCCCGGTCCTAAGTGGGCTGCACAGGCCCGGTCCTAAGTAGGCCGGTCCTAGGCGGGCCCGGGCTTCGCGGGCTTCTTGTTGGAACCGGTCCGGGACCGGGACCACGAACTAACGGTCCCGTGTTAAGTGGGCCGGTCCTGGGCCCAAACGGTCCTAAGCGGGCCCAAGTGGATACTTTCTATTTTTTAAATTATTTTTATACAAGTTAGAGAAAAAAATGGTAATAAAAATATCTAAGGCAATTCCTAGTAAATTATATTATAGAATTGTCACTTAAATTTTTTAATTCAAATTTAAAGACAAAAATATTGTAAAGAGATATTCAAAGCAATGCGTTATAATATATATATATATATATATATATATATATATATATATCTTAAAATGTATATATAGTATAATATAGTATATATATATATAAGCTATATTCGATATATATATATATATAAGCTTATATATATATATATACTATACTATACTATACTATACTATATATACATCTTACTATATTAAGATGTATATATAGTATATCGTAAGATGTATACTATCGAATATGGCTTATATACTATGTATATAGTAAGATGTATATATATATATATATATATATATATATATATAGTATAGTATAGTATATACTATATTATACTATATGTATAGCTTAAGATATATAAAAAGACAAAAATATTGTAAAGAGATATTCAAATCAATGTGTTATATTTTTATTATAGCATTAAAAATTATGGATATATATATATATATATCTTAAGATGTATATATAGTATAGTATATATATAAGCTATATTCGATATATATATTTATATACTATCGAATATGGCTTAAGATATATATATATATATATATATAGTATAGTATAGTATATACTATATTATACTATATGTATAGCTTAAGATATATAAAAAGACAAAAATATTGTAAAGAGATATTCAAAGCAATGCGTTATATTTTTATTATAGCATTAAAAAATCATGGCAATATCTTTCTTAGTCTTCCTCCCCCTATGGAATGAGCACAACAAGGTGCTAATACCACCATTGAGAAGAAAAAGAAACTAATCAAGATGTGCCAAAATACAAGTTACATATTAATTTACATGGTATCTCTTACAAATTTCATAAATCCTTCAAGGTCCGGAGGAATTTCCGTTGGTGGTGGCGGAAATGAAGCTTGGTCATCACCGCTTCCAGGCGAAGCATCATCCTCTGCAAGTTCAGCTAGCATTTCTTCGTAAGCTTCGTCTACCTCTGGTTGTGATTCAGCAAGTCCAAAATTTCTTCTTTCCGAACGGATCCAATCTCTGAAAAGTATTGATTTTTCCAAGCTCTCCCTCATAGACGCTTTATAATCATCGAGTTGAAATCTTGCTTGACTGAAAGCGCTCTCTGATGCCACTGTTGAAGCTTGAATAGTTAAAATATCTCGGGCCATCCTTGAAAGAATCAGAAAGTGTTTTTCTTTGTCCTTCTACCATTCCAAAATATTAAAGGAGCCGTCGGGATTCCCTTCCTCAATTCCCTGTGACAAATAAACTTCAAGCTCATTTAGTTGTGAAAAATCACTAGTACTAGAACCTTGAGAACCCCTGAACCCTGCCCAAGCACTAAGTGCTCTTACTCCCGCAGTTCTTTTAGATGATTGAGAACTAGAAGAAGGAGTTGGAATATTTGGTCTAGCATGATCTAATGCAACTTGATAAGCATTATAAATAGTTTGAACATTTATTTTAATTGAGGCTATTGCGTCCGCAAGTTTAGACAACTCCTCATCTTCAAGTGCTAAACCATTATAAACAGTTTCATACCAAAATTGAGGACCTCCTAATTTCATAGTAGGATTTAACAATGCAGCAACACCATAAATAGGGGGAATAGGGAAAAAATATTTTTTAAATTTTTTTCTCATGGAATCAATAGCAAGTTGATAAATTTTATCACCCTCTGAAAAATGATCAAACAAATTTGCAAGTTCTGCAATATAAACTAAAAAGTTAGAAATAGTAGGATAATATTGCCCAGAAAATTCATTTGTAGCAATATGAAATTTTTCTAAAAAATCTACAAGCATTTTAACATTAGCCTAATCCGCATTTGTAAGGTGCTCATCATCATCACTTACATGAGCATTAAACGTTGAGTTTATGGGGTTTCTATATTCATATGCAACAACTAAACTTTCATACATGTAATTCCATCTAGTTGGACAAGGTTTAAGAACCTTTCTTTCTCTTAGGCCAAATTCATCGCATCTTTTAAAATATTCTCTAAGTCTACTTCTACGGTTTGAATAAAAAAACTAATTAAGAGCCATTTTAACCTTTTCAATTTCAACATTTAAAATTCACATACCATCACCCACAATTAAATGGTAAATATGACAAATACATCTAACATGAAAAATGTTACTAAATGCAAGACTTAGTGTAGTGGTAAGCAAGGCTACAACATTTGTGTTACTAATAGCATTATCCATTGAAACTGACATTATTTTATCACTAATGCAAAAATATCTACAAATATCCGTAATCGTGCTAGAAATAAACTGCCCTGTGTGACGTGAATTAATTATTCTATAAGCAATAATGCGCTTTTGCATTATCCAATCCTCATCAATCCAATGACTGGTAACAGTAAGGTAATCACAGTCATTACCACTTCTACCAATATCAGTTGTAATAGCAACACGACAATTTATATGAGTAAATAAATAGCGCAAATATTGTTCATATTCATGTTTATATTTATAAATATCACTCTTTACAGTTGTGCGAGGAAAACCTTTATAAGTAGGATTATAAACTTTTCTAATATAATGCACAAAGTGAGGGTAAGAAGGAAAACTATAAGGTAAGCACATAACAGTAACCATTTTTGCCAATTCTTCCCGATTTTTTTTTGGATCATAATATAAAATACCACCGGTAACAGTGTTAATTCCCGGTTGAAATTGATTTGACCCGGTACTAAAGTCAGCCTGACTAGGTGCACTTGTCCCCTCGGCCAAAGCTTTCATACGAAAATATCTAGCTTTATCTTGAGGGTGTAGCAATATGTGTCTAGTCAAACTTCCCGTCCCTCCCCGACTTCCAACATATTTAAAAACTAACTCTTTGCCACAAGTTTTACACTTAGCCCTATTTTTTTCTCTTAGTTGAGTAAAAAATGGCCAAACAAGAGATGTTTCTGTCCGTTTAGAAGGTTGTCTAGAAAAAGTAGGGGCAGTAATAGGAGGGTCAGACGGGGATCATTTGGATTATTATTAGTTGGGTTAACTTCAGGAGTAGGACTAGTGGGTGTATCGTCATCCGGTTGCGTTTCATCAAAATCTATTTCTTCATCATCATTTTCATCAATAGTTGGATTACCATAAAGAGCATTCATATATTTATGGTTTAATTGTTCACCGGGTGCAATATTATGGCAAAATTGACTCTTGGTAAATTGTAATAAACTATTATCGCTATCAAGAATAGGAGGTGTAGGACGGGTAACACGTTTGGGCCGGGGAGCCGGGGGAAGTGGAGGAGGAACAGATTGGCTACTAGATTCACCACTCTTGGATTTTTCCTTATTTTTACTAAACATTTTTTTTAAGGAATAAGCCATCTTAATTAATCAAGCAAAGTAAATAAAACAAACAAAACTATAATATTAAAACTTAAGAGTTGGAACGAGTTTACCGAATTGACGAACAACTTGTTGAAAAATAATTATGTAAGCAATTATAGAAGAATATTAGAGAGATTGATGATTTTGTGAGAAAAATGAAAGAACGGGGGGGTATTTATAGTTGAAAATAGGGAAAAAGTGTAATTATAAAAAGTTTGGGGTTAAAACAAAATTTGGGGGGTTAAATGGCTATTTTGCAAATAGCCAACGGCTATTTTGGCAGACCAAACGGCTAGTTTTTAAATGGCCAAACGGTCAAATTTTTTTTTAAAAAAAATTATCCGTTGGGCCCGGATAGGACCGTTTAGGACCGTTTGAACCGGCCCACTTCTCAGCCCGACCCACTTCTCAGCCGGTCCCGGTCTCGCGGGCCTCACTTATGAGACCGGCCCACCACCCCACGGTTCCGGTCCTATCCGGTTAGGACCGTTTAGGCCCACCGCCCATGTGGGCTTGCGGTCCTGGGCTGGTCCCGGTCCTAACCGGCCCACATGCCACCCTTAATGTGAATAAATAAACTGCGGTTTCAGGCCCAATATATATGTGCACAAGTTGCGGCCTCAGGCCCAAGTATACGTATACATAACTGCGGCCTCAGGCCCAAAGATGCATAAAGCATAAACTGCGGCCTCAGGCCCAAATACAGGTGTTCAACATTCAGGGATTTAAAATCAGGAATTGAGAATCATACTGCAATACATGATACTGAAATACTGAACCATACTGAGTTACATGATACTGGAATGCTGAATAGAACTAGAATGAGACATGTATTCATGAACTGATTATGAGAACTGAAGTTTCAACTGGTTATGACATGCTTAGTAATCTAGACTGAGACTCATGGGTATCAAACACAAGTCTATATTGATTACGCAATGAGCTCGCAACGTTTGGAATGAAAGTCATGAATGAATTATGAAGCTAGAGAATAGAAGTTCTGCAACTATTCAAGGCACTAAGCTTGGCTATATTTTAGAGGCAATTAGTAATGTTGTAAAAGAAACGTAGTGTAGGGAGAATCATTAACATTCCCAAACATAGAGAGTTAGCCTCACATACCTTAACTTCCCACTCTTGAGCGTAATACAACATTCGTCAACCCTTTCAACTTTAATCTATATCAATACAAGTCCAAGGGATTTCATATTAGCAATAATACTCATGTTTTGGTCACTTAAGCATTTTATCAAACACTTGGTGGGTATAAAGCTCCATAGCCCTCATTAATGGTGTTTCTATACCTAACAACCCATTCTCTTTAAATTCTAAAATCTCAAATTGTTATAATCAATATCATTGTTCATCACCCATAAGATAAACAACACTCTTAATCAATAATCAACAACCAACAACCCAAATCTATAACCGTTTATGCTTTTCTATCAAACCCATCAACTCATATCTCATGAACTTAGAGTCCATAATCATTTAGCAAATGCTATAATCAATTAGAGGGTGAAGATATTACCTTTTGACGTTCAATCCTCTTGAATTCGAGTTTTAGGGTTTCTTTTCTCAACCATGATGTTCCAATCGAATATCTAATGATTTGAAGGGTTTACCCATGTTAATAAGGTATTGGAGAATTGGAATTAACTTAGAATCACCATTAGAACTTACCTTGGATGATGGAGGGACCTTAGGAGTTAGGTTTTTGAGAGCTTCCCTTTCTAGAGCAAGTTTTTGTGTTTTGGGGTGTGGGGGACGAAGAAGGGCTTATAAAATGACCCCCCGGGTGCGCTCTCGCGCACCTGGACGCGCAACAGGGAAGTAGCACTGCCACAAGTGCGCGGCTGTGCACGGGACCATCTGGGCGCGCATACTTCGCTTTGTCTAGTAAAATGCACATAACTTTTTGCACAGGGATCCGTTCGGGCTCCACAATATATCGTTGGAAAGCTATTTCAAAGGGCTACAACTTTCATGTTTTGAGTTTTCTCCAATTCCTAACATAAATCCATGATATCAGGCTGAAAGACAGACCTTCCATAAACTTAATCGATTTTATCGAATCTTATGCACCTCACTCTCCGTCTTGATTCCAAACGACTATTTTCACCCATACTCATCCCGATAGGGCTTCATATGTCTAAAATATAACATTAATACTCATTTAACATGTCCGCACCTAGTCCGAATTTACGGAGTGTTACATTTCTTCCTTTACCTTCACATGGTGATGAATTTTGATTACCTCCCTATAGTGTTGAAATAGGTTAAGATCCACTTGTGTTTTTCGAAACTTCTGGTCTTTTTCTCTGCTGGAAAAGGTGTCTGATCCTATATTCAGGTCCTTTATGCGATCATGGCTTAATTATATTTATTTCCCTCTCTGTCATGCTAAAATCACCTAGTCTCATCATGATCTACATAATTCTAATATTTGCTTTTACTATCAACTTTCAAATGCTAAAGGTAAAGTTCCATAACACTTAATATGCCAATACCAACGATATTGAGTTTCTTTTGGTATTGTAAAAGCAGTAGAGTGATAAATATACAAGTCATATTTAAAAGGGGAGGAGCAGGATAATGCCAGCGGACCATGTATCCCAGAACTTAAAATACGGCATGACCTAACCAAAATAAAAGCACCATTGTGTATGTTACATGAACAAAAGAACTGTTATGCGCACTGTGAGATTAATTTTTCCACCTATTATCTTAGTAAGAATTATAAGTGCATTTGTTTCACATTTTAACGGTTGAATAGGTTGGGGAAACTGAAGGATAAAATTTCAAATGTCACAGTAGGACTTTTAGCTTACTTAATACAATAGGGAGGTGTCTTTTAAACTTCACCATCCACACAACCTATATAGAAAAGAAGGAACTCTGATGATCTTCCAGTGCAAAATGCAATAATGAAGATTTACGGAATTGCAGCGGAAGTATGTGAATAATCTACTTGCATGTTTGTTGTCTATATGAGTATTGATATGCTGAAAATTGGCTCACATGGGATGAATTGCATGTTCAACGTAAAAATTAAGTGATATGGGCCAATGGCAGCCCATATCATTATATATCAAGGTCCATTAGGAGGGTGGAGAATTACTGGTTGAATAACGTCACTTTACTGAACATAACTGCAAAAGAAAATGTTGACTAGTCCCCCTGTTCTCTTCTTTTTGTTAAAGGAAAAATTTGAATTGCTAATACATAGTTGAAGTACGATAGAGTAGTTTGTAATCTGAATTAACATTGCAGAACTGCAAAAGAGGATATCTGTGAAATCTAAATGTCATTTTTGGTCTGTTTCTAATTGAACTGGGATACTTAATTACTGTTTTATCGATGTCTAGGTTCAGAATACAGCTTCTTCTCAGTTGTAGGAGAAGCTGAAATTATGTAACACAATCTTTAATGTGTAAAACTGAAAATTATTGTAGCTGTCTTTGCTTGGAGTGAGAGGATGGGTTCCTGGAAGAAATGTAAAAGAGAGTGGTTCTTTCAGAAAAAGAAAAAACGAAAGATGTAAGAGAGAGCGCTAAGGACTATTATCCTTTAATTGGCTAAGGACCTTTTTTTTTTTTTTTTTTTTTAACGTTCTTGAGCCCCGAGGGTTTTTCGGAAACAACCTCTCTACCTTCATAGGTAGGGGTAAGGTCTGCGTACACACTATCCTCCCAAAACCCCACTTGTGGGATTCCACTGGGTGGTTGTTGTTGTTGAGGCTAGTTGGAGGTTAACTACTTCCTTGGAAATTAGATCAACAAGGCCCCTTATGCTTCCCTTTCGTCAAAACAAACATAATGTTAAACTAGCTAAATGAAGGGTGGAGTGAGTCGTAGTTTTATTTGTTATGACAACATAGATTGAAGGTGCATGATAGCATGTACTCGGATCTTATGATAGATGTTCATTCAGGTGGTTGTTATTGACAAAAAAAGTAGAGAAACATGGACTTTGTGTGGATTGAGCTTTGAATTTCAAGAGCTTACTTATTCATGATTACCATGTTTTCTCTTACCTTTTCTTTCTATTTCTTGGTTAATTTTTGAATATGCCCTGTTAGATTTTGCAGGTACAAGGAGAGGAGATGGGATTCAAAAAGGATGCTTAGCTCAGGTGGAATGCCATCATCACATTCAGCAACTGTTACTGCTCTGGTAATGGCAGTTTATTTACAAGAAGGAGCTGGAGGATCTGTCTTCGCAATTGCGGTGGTTTTGGCATGTGTTGTGAGTAATTCTTAACCAGGTTTTGTCCTGTTTTTTTTTTTTCAAATTTTCTCTGCTGATGTTTTCCTTATAGAGACATGAGTCAATTTTACCTCAACACGAGAACAAGGAGAAAAAGAAAAAGACAGTCAGTGTTCACTTGCTTTTTATTTGCTGACACTTTGTCCTGATCTTGATGAATCACATGATTTTCTGTTACAGTTTTTTCTGTTTATCCAAGTAAAAATTCCTGTTTCACATAATTATTGTTACCTTTGGCAACTTCCTTGTCTTGATTAGCTTCTTTTGCATCTGAATGCTACTTAAATATTTTGATGTATGAACAGAAGAAAGCAGATGAAATGTCATACATCCTGGTTATTTGCTTCTTCGGAAGAGAGCGCATAGCCTGGGAATTCATATGCACGTGCATACATACATATACGTGTAACATGCATGCTTCTTCAGAAGAGAGCGCCTAGCCTTTAAATGTGTGTTATCTGGGGGTGGGAGAGAGCGAAATAAAGGATTTATGTATATTGCCCTTAGATGTCTACAACTTTATCCAGATGCCGCTTCTTGTATCAGTTTTTCTTCTTTATATTTTGCATAATGAACTTTTAGTTTTCCCTCATTAACCTATATGAATTTCCTTTATTACAGGTAATGTATGATGCTACTGGTGTTAGGCTTCATGCTGGTCGCCAAGCTGAAGTAATTTTTCTTTCCCACCTTGTTTATCATGTTTTTATTATTTTACTGATGGATGATTTATCCGATTAGAAAGAACTTTTTCTTTAAATCAGCCTCGGTATTTCAAAGTTATTCTTCATTCTATGCTTAAACAATTTGGTTGGTACCGTCTGATGATTTTTCCGTATTTTACAACTATGTGGTTGTAAAATAGTTGTGGTAGTCGATATTGGCACTTGCTGGTTTGCAGTAAAATTGCTTTGAAGTTTCTACTTATGCACAATAAGTGTTAAAATTGGTGGTTTGATGCAGTTGTTGAATCAGATAGTCTGTGAATTGCCTCCTGAGCACCCTGTTGCCAATGTTAGACCTCTCCGAGATTCACTTGGACACACTCCCTTTCAGGTATGATTGCCATGATATTCTGGTTTATACTTTTCTTTTGCAGTTTAAGAAATTGAGGATTACCATTCTTCATTTCCATTTGGTGACGGCAATAATCTGAGAAAAGATAGCATTTTTTATGTACCTCATTTTTGGACACATCTACAACCAATATGTCACTTAATGCCGTGGGAGAAACTAACATGATAAAACCATTCAAATAAAATAAACTAGTGTGATAACAAAGTAAACTATGTATTCCTTGACTGGAAGTTAACAGAGTAAATTATGTTTTCCTTAACTGGAAGTTATTGTTATTGAGATGAATGCAGGTTCTTGCTGGTGCTTTGCTGGGATGTATAGTGCCATATCTGTTGAGAAGCTCAATCTAGAGTAATCTTTATTATTTCCCTTCAAACAGTAAATATCAAAAGCTTTCAAGCTATTAAAGCGGGAATCAACGTCACTACGAAGCCACACCAGGTAACTATGGAGAATTACATGTGGATTTATCCTTTCTTCAACCCGTTGGTAAAAGGGGAAAAAAAGGATGAAAGGGAAAAGTCGGGTGGTGGGGAAATGGTGTAGATTGTTCGTGATTGCGACTCGATTAATTACTTGTACTTTATTGATTTATATTGAAACTTGCAAACCATTTTTTTCTATTTGTTGAATAGTTTTGCTTACTTATGAATCAATCTTTAAAATGAATTAGGATCTGAGACGAAAACAATTGCACATTCGATACATTTCACAATCAGAGACGGAGCTAGAATTTTGAGTTTGTGGGTTCTGCATTCTAGAAAAGTCAAGCTTACTAGATTCTGGTTAAGTTACTTATACATGTTAAGTAGATTTTGAAATACAAATACATCATTTGGGCTAAAGCTACTGGTGCCGAACCCATAAGAAGAATTGTAGCTCTGCCCCTGTCCACAACTTTCATGTCTTCCGTGTCAATATA
This sequence comes from Nicotiana tabacum, assembly GCF_000715075.1. Lineage (NCBI taxonomy): Eukaryota > Viridiplantae > Streptophyta > Magnoliopsida > Solanales > Solanaceae > Nicotiana > Nicotiana tabacum. The sequence goes on from NC_134091.1 coordinate 125,399,064, forward strand.
TTGTGTTCAGATCTCGAACAGGAAGGACAAATATTGAATTCGTTTTTGTGAATAGGAAAAGCAAGTGAACTTGTAAAATCAAATGAAGCTGAGACAATTGAAGATTGTTTTCGACAAGTTGATGATTTTGTAACTTCAAATGAATAAAAGGGCTTGTTGTAGTTATTATATAATGTTGGACTAAGATGAGCTTAGATGGAGTGACGCGAAAAGTGGAGATACATATAGTCGAATCTATCCTACTACCAAAGCAAGGAAGCTGAGAATAGTCATTAAAAGAGGGCTTCTTTTGCTTTTTTCAAGCTATAAATGTAGAAATCAGGTTGAAGAGTCCAAGAGACAAAGTGATATGAGCGATGGATAATTGAAAGAAGGTAGAATTGCTCGGGACCTAGTGGTCGATTCCTTTTCTTTTATATAGGTAGAGTTGGGTAGCGATTCCAATCCTTGTAGTGAATAATCTAAAGTCATCGTCTGAGTCCTTGAAGTGAAAAGTCGAAAGTGTCATTCGTCCACGCAATCTGCTATTATTTGTTCAATTGGAGTTTGTATTGTCTATACTAAATCATGAGTGAGTCGAATAAATCATAAACTTGATAAGATTTGAGAATTAGTGTGACCACAAGATGACAACTAGAAAAGGCTAGAGAATGGTAGTACTATAGACCAGCAGTAGGGAGGCAGGATTGTCATGAATAGGAAAAAATAAAAAAAGTAAATTCGTGAAGAAGTTAAGGGAATTCAAAATCTAATATATACCGTATAATTTTTTTTGGTGAATCCCCTTTCGCTCCCTAGCTCCACTACTGTAGACCAGCACCAAATCAGTCGAACAATGATGACCATTGTCATCTGATGATTCTTTCAGTTTAAATTCTTTGCGATTTGGAGGATATAAGACTTCTTGATTACGCCAAAAAGAGTGTTGACGGAATGCTCCTACCTCATCATACTTGCCCTTATCTTACCTTAAGAAGAAATAGGAGGTACGAAGCATTGGACTGTATTCAAGAAATGTATATTACGACATACAACGTCAAGGAGTGACAGCGATTCGCTTGATTGATCAAGACGAATGAAATGTGCTTAGACGGTCTACAAGAGGAGCTAATAAATGTGTCCCTTTCCCCTTTTGATTTTTTTTTTTCCTCGTGAAAAATCTGGAAAATTTAGTCGTTCAATGTTAATTTTCCTCTAATAGGAACAATCTTGAGTAGTACAGGTGTTCAATTGAAACATGCCTTTGATAAGGTGTTTGAGAGGAAAATCGGGACAAGTTTAGGGCCCGCATATTATTTTGGCCAAAAACTAAAATATGCCTCCTAGGAAATAATCCAAGAACGAAGCGATTAAAATTGAAGTTACAGTTTCACGAGTTTTAATCTTAACGACATCACCATGCATACTAAATTACAATTTAGTCCTTTTCTACCATGTGAAATTAAAAAATAGCCAGATTTATAAGTGGTGGTTGGAAAATAACCATAGTTTCAAAAGTAATCGAAATTTAATCATTTTTCATGTAAAGATAAATCTGAACGAAAATACTGTTCAAAATTCGAAAAATATTCCAACATAATATATTGGAATTCGAATTTTTTACATGTAAACTTCCAGTATATTATGCTTGAACTTTCCATGTGGTAGAGTTCTAGCATAATGTGCTGGAAGTTCATACACAGGTGCACCAATCTCCAGTATATTATGCTGAAACTTTCCGTGTTGCAGCAAAATAGTGACTATTTTTTAATGACTTTACAAATGCTGGTTATTTTTCAATTACCAGCCCGAAAACTGGCTAGTCCGTACTATTTTTTACTGTTTTTTGCTATATAAAAATAATTTCATAAACAACAACAACAACCCATTATAATCCCACTAGTGGTGTCTAAGGAGGGTAGTGTGTACACAGACCTTACCCCTACCCAAGGGTAGAAAGACTGTTTCCGATAGACCCTCGACTTCTTCCCTCCAAGAACTACCCACCTTGCTCTTGGGGTGACTCGAACTCACAACCTCTTGATTGGAAGTGGAGGGTGCTCACCACTAAAGCAACTCACTCTTGTCTAAAATTTCATAAACAACAGCAAAAGCGAAACAAGCACGAACTATCGTACGTGTTCTAATCGACCAAGAAGAACCGGCGAGTGCACAAATAACCGTTTTAGGACTCCTATTTAAACAATAGCCGGAAAATTTCTCAAGAGCTACATTGTCTAAAAAAATAATTTCCCAAGAGTTATTATGTTAAACAACTTTCTAAAACCTAAAAAGAGGATATTTGCGTAGTTCAGCCGTAAATTCCTAAAAGGAAGCAGCCACAGTTGCTTTCTCCAAAACGAAAAAATGAGGGGAAAAGATGTGATGGATCGTCTTCTCCACCGACCTTATCACAACTTGTCCAATTAAAATTTATAGTGTAAGTTTCTTTTTTATTAATTTATTTATATTATCCAAAGTCTTTTTGGCTAGACTCTACTAGTACTTTATGACAAACTTGCCATGCTTAAGTATTTTTTATTATGTGTGAATTTTGCTTACGTATAGTTAGGGGGCAAACGGGCGTGTCGGATATGGACGGGTTAAAATGGGTAATGCAAAAACGAATAAATTATCCGACCCGATTCATATTTAATACGGATAAAAAATGAGTTAACTGGCGAATAATATAGGTAACCATATTATCTATGACTTCTTGAATATGATCTTGAGAGAATTTTTAGTCTCCTAAACTTGAGAAACCCTCAATTTGAAACTTTATAAATGTAAAAGTTAAACTAATTAGTTATCCATTCGTTATTCATTTTCTAAGTGGATAATATAGTTCTTATCCATATTTGACTTATTTTAAAAAGTTCTTTATCCAACTTATTTTTTAATGGATAATATGGATGGATAACTATTTTCTTTTAACCATTTTGCCACCACTACATATAATTATGGGAAAGAGAAAGTTCAAGTAAACAATTGTGATATCTATATAGAGTAGAACATTTTCAAAACATGATTCGAATTGTGATCTCTTGACTTCTTGGACTTGGACTGTTACAATTTTATGTTGAATTATTTAGGCCAAGGAACGAAATAATATTCGGTCGATTTCAATTCGATTTTCGAAGAAGAGAAAGATATAATTTATGTCCAAAGAGGTTTTAAACATCTTCTCTTGTATTAATATATATCCAAATCATATGATAACACAAGTTTCATTCCTACACTCAGAGCATGAAATCAAGCACCCCATGACATGTATATATCAAAACTCAAAAGGCGTAGTTAGTTGGTAAGATTATTAAATGAGTTGAGCTTAAATTAATAAAGAATTCATATAGCCAATTTCAACTTATTTGGGACAGCGACATAATTATTGTTGTTTCCGCCGCATTGAATAATCTGATTTCTCAAGCAAAATCTATTAATTGACAGAGGCGGATTCAGAATTTAAATCTTATGGGTTCAATTTTAACATTTTTAACATTGAACCCATTATATTTTTAAAGTTATGGGTTCATATCTACTATTTTTACAATTTTAATGAATTTTTACATACAAATTTTTACTCCGCTTCGAAAGTTATGGGTTCATTTGAACCCGTAGCCAGTGAGCTACATCCGCCTCTGTTAATTGACATTCATAAACAATAAAACAAAGTATAGACCCATTGTAATTCGGTCCTTTCCCAGACCCGCGCATAGCGGGAGCTTAATGCACTGGGCTGTCCCTATGCATATTGCGAGAAGCTATATTAATCTGCCACAGCCAATGCAATGAAACAATAGGCAACTTGAGACAGACCAACTTACCATTACATACAAGTGCTATTACAAGGTTCGGTGTCGAACTTTTACTATTAAGTGAAAATTAAGGTAGCAAAATTCGACTGGTCTACCATAATTTTCAACTCCTATTTTTCTTGCTTTCTTATTTGGTTTATTCTTTTATAGTTTTGTTAATTTAGGGTTTAGGAGTAGCTGATAAATATTATCTTTGTTAGTAGGTGTACGAATGAATAGGATAAAGACAACTAGTGGCGGTTTACAATTCTTAAACCACATGTGAAACATAAATATATATGTGACAATTCACTAATATTTAAGTAAATATTAAATTTGAACCCACAATTTTAAAGATACAATAAGTTCAGCGCCAATATGGGTGAATATAGAGGATAAGTTCTATATTCATCTAAACCCAATACCTTTGGCTCAGATCCTGTATGTGTTTAAAAAAATCACTAAATAAGTAAAAATAATATATCTCTAACCCAGTAAATCAAGAGGGCTGTGGTAGAATCCTGAACTCGAACCCATAAAGTTCCTGGATCCCGTCTTTGAATGCTAATTAACAACCCATCAAATTTAAATCCAAGATCCGCTTCCGAAGATAACCAACTTAAGCATCTCATTATCTTCCTTATAAATTACACTAAAAATATTTTTATATTGTTAGTTACATAAAGACAACCAATTTACCACATACACATACTTTTCTCTTTTCATCTATAAATATGAATTAATTGGCCCCCATTGTTCTAAAACTCCACTACCACTTCTCTGCTTGAACATCATCACTCCTATTCCTACCATTTATCTTCCCCTCAAGCCCTCTCCCAACATCTTTATATTCATCAAATAGAGGATCAAAAGAATCTCTTATATTTCTCTGCCACAATTCCATTTTCACGGTTTAAGCTGCTCCTATTTTGCTTGTTGCTATTACGGGAATCGCTTTTGCTTTCTTTTCCTGTAGCTATTGAGATGTTTATGGACATGATGACCAAAATCTCCCAAGCTCTAAAGCTTTTGCTCATTGCTACCCTTCTTATCATCACCCCTCTGTTATCCACATCACTAAGAACTACATACCTCTCTTTCATTGTTCACCTTCTCATCATTGCACTCATTTCCTTCTCCAAATCTCCAAATCACAAGAAATTACCTTCAGCCACAAACATAACCACTAGTCATGAACAAGAAACTGTCCCTAACAATAAAAATCTTAGTGTTATGACCAATAATATTACTGATTTTAATAAAGCGGTTGAAAAATGTGTTTCAGAGAAAACTGTTGATGTTGTAATGCAAGAAGTTGGAGTGAAGAAATGCCCTTCAACACCAAGTTTGTTTTTCATAGGGGGTGGGGAGGAGATTAATGAAATGGAAGGGGTTGTAATTAAAGAAGAAAAAGGTGAAGAAAAGGAGGAGGTTATAAAGGGGGAGATTAGTAAGGAGGAGCTATTTTATAAAGCAGAGACATTTATTGGCAACTTCTACAAACAGTTGAAGATGCAGAGAGAAGATTCATGGAAAAGACTTTATGATTTCTATCACAAAACAGCTTGTTAAGCAGCGAATATAGTGTTGAAGTAATAATTAAGTAAATAAAAATATGCTCTCTTTAATAACTTAAAGTTTTAGTTGAGATGATCACATCTTCAACATGATATCGAAGCAACTAGAGATCTTAGATTCGAGTCTCATTATATTTGAAGATGAGACTTCTATCCATTTTGGAAGGACAAGCATAGTCGTGATTTTTACATGCAAAAGGCTGGCAGACAATCCATCAAAGACTCGCCAAGTATAATAGGTGTTTACTACAACAACAAACCCAGTATAATTCTACAAGGGGGTCTGCGGAGGGTAGTGTGTACGCAAACTTTATCCCTATCTTATCAAGGTAGAGAGGCTGTTTCCGAAATTTGGATGCTTCATTTTGTGATTATTTAATGTATTTTATTAAGCTTGTTAGCTTGGCATATGTAATAATAGAATTTTAATACGCCTGGTGTTCATTTTTGGCGTGTCGATATCGTTATACAAATTAATTACTTCATGAATGTGTGTTTATGTAGTAAAATATAGTGTTGATATTTACTTTGTTATTTGTTTCTCCTACAACACTACCATATTATAAAAGAAAGGAAAATACGTGTTTACTTTTTTCCACGTTTGTATGCAATCATTGTAACAAAACAGTGGTGATTACAATAGTACTTTGCATTTATAACTTCAAAATTTTAAATCTGGTTCTTAATAAGTTGATTGACAATAATCTTTAATTCTATATTAGTACGATAAGATAAGGTATCTATCGCAAAGTGTAAAATGAATGATCCAAATACTGATAGCAACAGAACATCGTCAACTTTTGGTAGTAATTTGTACATATCATATCAAAGGTAGCCCCACCTGCCATTGGACTAATTCACTTTTAGACTATTTGATTGGAATGTTATTGTCATATTCCTCTCTGAATGTTCTTTTCATTGTAAAAGTTGAACAACTTTTTTTTGCTTTGGACTAATCCACATTTTAGACCGAATCAATTGAGTTGGCTCACATTTGGTGTCTACGTTACTCAATGAATACATAAAATATGACTTTATATATACTGGTTTTTAGTTCTTACCGAATCTTTACACCAAATCATATTACATATGGAAAAAAGGTCAAAATTGCTGTTGAATTATATGAAAATTTTCATGGTTTAAGTTTTAGTGTTTAGGTCAGATGTGTCTTTGCCATTAATGGTTCATATTTGTCCTTATTTCCAAATGATAGATTGAATAGATCAGCATGGTTTTCTATATATATTAACATGGGAAAACTTTTCCACCTAATAGGTCATGGAATCCCACTGCAAATAGGAAATTAGGAATGTATACTGCATTTCTTGGGAACAAGATCTAACCACGGACGTAAGAGCGCCGCCTTACTTCGGAGATGGACACTGAATTGGCCAGAGTTCAGTCTGATGTGGTAGGTGCTGATGTCTTTTGCATTATCACGTAATAAGTGATGCACTCTCTACTGTTGTATATTTTCCAGGTAGACTTATGACAATATTTCAACTAGGGATGTCAAATGGGCGGGTTGGGTCAATTTTGGGCAGGTCAAAATGGATTGATATATATATTCACTTTGCGGCAACCAAAGATGATTATTGCAACATCGGCAAAGAACCTGGATATATATTCACTTTGCAGCAACCAGAGATGATTATTGCACCATCGACAGAGAACCTGAATATATATTCACTTTGCAGCAACCAAAGATGACTATTCCACCATCGACATAGAACCTGAATAAGCTATACATTCCTCTTTGTGCTGTCTGCTTCATCCAGAAATGGAACATGGGATATTTATAATTAACTGACCTTGGATTCTTGCAAACCCTGAATCATTGCTAAAGCTGCTGAATTCTCTGCATCTTTTACTCGTGACTTCTCGTTTCCCGTCACAGAAAGCACACTTTCACCAATTGAAACTTGCACAGAGCATGTAAAGCTCCTATTGTGAGCAGGACCTATCTCTTTCTCTATTCTGCAACCATCAGAAAGCAAATATTAACGAGACCAAATTCATACATTTATATGTGACTGCAACAGAAACAGAAAAACATGGCAGCTGGATACTGAGACAAACAACCTCAGAAAGAATTGCCAAATGAAGATCTTTCCTGTACGAAACGGCACGCATATTCTGTTAGGTGATTACATTTCATTTTATATAGCTCATAGCTGTAAAAGCACACCCTGTTGCTAGTCCAAACAATCCATTTTATATGGAGTGGTCTCAAAAGAAAAATTTTCTCAAAATATTAAACCTCAGACATTTCAAGGTATATTTAGAAAGCAATACTTGAATAAATTCATTTTATGCTGTCCGTCCAAAAAGTATAAGCAGCATATATGTGTACGTCGATGAATGACGTAATTCTAAATCTGTCTTAGTGCTCTTATTTATCTATTAACCCATTCCATGCAAGATGCAATCAAACCTTAAAGTTATTTCTAGTAGAGAAAATTGGTAGTTTCACAGCTCAATATCAAGTCACAGTTTGATCTTGCGGCAACAATCTCTTGCCCTAATTTCCAATACTGAAGTGACAAACAGATATACAGACAACATTAAGAATATAATACTAGGATTCCCTGGTACAACATGTTAAGCATGTTAAACTTGATAATATAATTTGTGCTTGCAGCTACAGATTCAGTACAAGTGCAACGAGCACTAACTTTTTCCACTGGACAGATATCTGATAAAAATGGCACTAAGTTTACTCATGAGAACAACTACACTCAAAGTAAAAGGTTAACCTGTAACTTGGTTTGGACCATTTCTTTCTTCCACAAAGCTCATTCAGTTTCTGCTTTGCTCCTTCACTCTCTTTTGTTGGGTCAAATTCGACATCCATCTTTATTTTCTGAAATGGAGAAAAGTCAACATTTGTCTTTTTTTTCTGAGATGGAACAAGTTCAACGTCCATCTTATCATAAGGGTCATAGAACAACTCTTTAAGAGCAGCCTTTGCAACTTGAAGCTTTGCATTCTCTTTGTGCTCAGAAGAAGCTGATGCAATAAATTGTCCATCAACATAGACGCTAGCAATGTTTTTATCTCCCTCTTTCCGATGTTCTACCTCAACTTGTTTTCCATCCTTATTGCAAAGTCCAAATAGCATTGTTACAGGCTGTGGTTGTTCTTTCAACATATTCAGCATGATGATAGGCTCGAGTAGGCCTCTAAAGATCTAACACAAAAAGGCAACTAAAAAATCTAAACATCACGAAATCATTTCTATTTGAAAGGCAAGAATGGACCATTTTTAGGTAAAGAAAATAAAACTGAATTCCTAAGACCTTGATGAAATCTCTGAAATAAGTCTACTATTGGAGGACAGAAAGAAATGCTACATCTGTTTACTGATGTGGGGTCAGGTGGAAGCTAAAACGTTAACCGCTCAAATTTCGAATTGGCTTTCATGATTTTTCATTTTGAATTAATTGCCAAATTTCCACAATGTAATACCTCATTATTTCTTCCCTTCCCCATTTGATTTCCAATGATACAAACCCAAAATATGAGAAGCCTTTCTTCATGCAAACTCACTTTTTATTTCTCAATATCTGTATAAATTCAAATTTCAACTTGTAACCTTGTTTGCTCTCTCTCTCTCTCTCTCTCTCACACACACACACACACACCCCTTTAAAACCTTGCTAATTCAAATGAGTAATCATACATCAGAACAAACATAAAACGACATTCCAAATACCAGCACAACATTTAATTGCACGGATAAGAGTTTCAGTAAAACACCCAAAAGAATTACAATTAAAATTCTTGTTTTAGGAATACATCTTAATCGTTTCTTTCAACATTGGAGAATGACACATAAAAAGCATTACCAAATATCACTCCTGCCTGCAGCAAAATTACCAAATATTAAACAGGAGTATGGCTTGAGTCAGTTCGATGCAAAGTTTACAAAGATAACTAGGTGTTTGTGAAAACATGTTCGATAAATAACAGTTAAAACCCCTTGTATACTAACATTGAGCCTGTAAATCGTAAGCACTTGCTAATAGCCAACAAGCCTGTGAGACTCAACTCTTTAATTCCACATAATTACATTTTCAAGCTATATTAGAAATCCAGAGAAATAAATATAGAGAATGAGCATAGCCAACCTAACTATTTCGGTTTTAGGCATAGTTGATTAATTCGTTAATACTTTACATACAGAAAGGAAAAAGAAAAGAGAGCTTTTACAAGATCCATGGCCAACACAAACTTAAATAGTAAGAAAGAGACTGACCACCCAGAAAGCATTGACATCGAAGCCACAATCCACATATACAGCTCCCATGACCGACTCCACAATGTCTGCAAGATTTTTTGGCGCTTTCATCACTCCTCCATAGAACTCCATCTCCGCCTCATGTTGCACTGCTATCACGAATTCTTTCACCTATGCCCAAATTCAAAGTCCCTCTATTACAATTCCGCAAAAGAACTATTGTACTTAGTTCGATGGATCTTGTGCCAAGGAAATGCGCAATGACACACTGTTACTGAAGGCAAATGAAGTGCCATATGCTATGGCTAACTGGAATTTTCACTATCTTAAACAAGTACGGCTTTCAAAGTTTGAAGACTTGCACAAGGAAGCAAAAGGGCCATACATATTGGACAAGATGCAACAGCCCAATTTTAAAACTAGACAATCCAAACCAAAGGACTTAAATTTTCGGAAACTTGGTTTTATATCCATATAGTAATTGGGAGGAGTTCCCCCAAGTTATTAGTTTTCTACTTTGTTTTACTTTTGTAAAGCTAGTTACTTTGTAAAGTGGAGGAGTCCTCACAGCTTAGATGGTTAAACTGTACTTTGAGCACTCATCTAGATGAGTGTGTGTGTATATATATATATCTAAAGACCTTAAAGCGAAAAGGGGAAGGCATGTCTCCCCTTCTTTTATAATATGAAGTGGTAAAGTGTCATGTTCCCTTCCTTCATGTATTTAAGTTTTTATGGGACATACATAAATTACCCCCTAAACAATGTCTGATCAGTAGGTGGATTTGTTAAAAGTTTTTTAAAAAGTTTTAATTTCTATACACTCTAACTCTTTATAAGATGCTTAATAGATAACTCCAGGCTATCTGCTACATTATGCATATAAGTTATTCTTTTTGTTTCGTGTAGTACTTTCCTTTTAGTCTGTTTGGAAAAGAATATCACATTTCTATATATAGTAGTTTATAAGTTTTAAATTCCAATATTCTCATTTCCTTAATGACACTCCTTGTGGAATGAAATGACCTGTACACGTCTTGTTTAAGACCATAAGATTCAAAAACTTTTTAACATTTTTAAACGCTATGCCCAATCAAACTAAGAATAATAATAAATAAAATGAAAATAAAGGGAATAAACACTTTTAAAATGAGTATTTATGTACCTTTTCATCGAGGATCGGTGAATTGCGGCGGAGGTAGTTGTAGAGACCGTGGCGGACGGCGACTCTAGCGAGCTTTTCGGTGCTGACGTTGGCGGCGCGGAGGTCAGTGAGCTTACCGCAGTCGACGTCCGGGTAAATCGAGAAGAAATAACTGGAAATGGCTAAGCCGAGAGCTGCGTCGCCGACGAAAGCGAGCCGCTGGTAATTATTAGAAGCTGAAGAAGAATTACAGGAAGTGTGAGTTAGAGCTTCTTCTAGAAGCTTCGTGTTCTTGAATCGATACTTCAATAGTTCCTCTACTGCCGTTACGTATGTCGCCGTGTTTGTGATTTCTTCCGCCGGTAGCCTATTTGCTTCCGTCATCATCGCGCAATTTTCCGGCGATCGCAAGTATTGACTGTCACAGCTGAAATGTAATAGCAACTGCTTTTTGTTTTTTTTGTTTTAATACTATTGTTTGGTTATGGGTATTACCTAATACCGGTGAAAATTTTATACCAATATAGTGGTATTAACTATTACATATTAGATGTGGGATTAACTACCTCCAGATTATAATCTTGAGATTTTTAATTCCTAGATATCTCGTTTTGCAACTGAACGACCTTAGTTTATGAAATTGAAGTTATGGAAGCTTTGTCAATTTTGTACTTGTCAACTTGATCTTGTTGTTCCTGACAACAAATATGCATGAACCATTTCACAAAGAATGTGTGCAAATAGTCCAAAGTATCGATAATTAGTTCTCGGTCTTCCGATAAAAAAATAATATAAATGAAGGAATATAGGTATACTATTTTGTGGTGGGAATTGTAACTTTTCATAAATTGCATCTTCTTCTCCCTCTGAATTTCTACAAAAGAGGTAATTTATATGTTAACAAATAATTTTATTTATATATTTGATAGTGTAACTTTTCATAAATTGCATCTTCTTCTCCCTCTGAATTTCTACAAAAGAGGTAATTTATATGTTAACAAATAATTTTATTTATATATTTGATAGTATTATAGTAATTTATAGCACAGAGCTAAGATTAAGAAAAAAAATTAAGTTTCAATTTAAGATCAGGTTGAAATCCATTTTGACCACATAGCAATACAAACATAATCTAAGTCTCGAGTGTAAGTAAAAACATTTGGTCTATCCTGAAGGTCATCGAGGTAAGGAATGGAGTTGGCATGTTTTTATACTATGTACTATGACATTCAGGGGCGGAGGGAGAGAATTAGTTGCGGATTCGGACGAACCCAATAATTTTTGCTTAAATCTTATATTTGTATTAGAAAATTCATAAAATATGTATAAATATTTAATTGCAAATCCAATAACTAAAACAAACTATGGGTTCGGTAATAAATTCAGAACTCATAAACATCAAATCCTAGTTCCGTAGTTCCGTCTCTGGTGATATTCCCCACCTTTTGTTGCTAAGCTTAACAACACAACATATCCAATAAAATTACACAAGGGGGGTCTGAAGAGGGTAGTGCGTATGTAATTTTACCCCTACGTTTGTAAGGTAGAGAGGTTGTTTTCGACAAACCCTCGGCCCAAAAATGAGTGCATGAGGAAAATATTTTTCAAAATATTTAAGCCAACCAAACATGAGAAAATTGGAAAATATTTTTCAAAATACACCCTTAGAGCTAAATGAAAGGAATTCATTAATTTAATCAGGGAAGTCTACTCAGTAAATGCACTGAGCTCTCTCACCTTTATATCTCATCAAGGAGGATAAAATCCATATCTGCATAAATAAAGTTTGCTAGATTGTCTAATAACATTGTTGGTCTCCTATTTGTAGCAAATAATAAAGTTGCCAATCTCCAAAATTCACAAAATACGCTATGGCAATACGCGTAAAGATAGGCATTCCTATTATACACCTTAAATACTCCAACCAAGCCACCAATGTGGGACTCAGTGAAAGATCCAAGGAAGTCTCAATTAAGTTCTAGTTGTGTGAACTCAGTGAATTCACCAGCATATGATCAAAACCTCCAGCCTGCAAAGAAACCCGAGACACACTAACATTATGGATCAACTGCTGTAGCCACCTCCTCGTTGTTGGATCCTCCTGACAAGCACAATGGGCACACTCAATCAACGATACGAGGAAAAAGAAAAGGTCTAACACCAGAAAAAGAATGCTTCATGTTTTATGGGAGAAGCAGGTTGGGGGTGGGAAGCTACTTAGATTACAAGCATTACGTACACGAAGACAACTGCTGAAGGTGGTATCTCTAAGCATATCCGGAAGACAATTTCTCAGTGCATCACATGCCCTACCATAACCAGTGCATATCAGTTTTAGCCCATAAAAAAGGGCAGACACGAGAGGGCTGTGATATATTACACATAAGCAAGCTGAAAGGAAAACTGGGATGGTGATATACAGAAAACTAACCTAACATTATCTGACAAGCGAAGATAGCACCTAATTATGTGTTTCAGCAGTCTTGATGAAGGCTGTTCAGCGAGTGCACCAACCATATTCCCTAAAACTTGGGCTACTGCAAAAAACCTCTGAGCTGTGGCACAGATGTAATCCAGACCCACATCATCTAGAAGGATTTTTTGCACTATGAAAGTTGCAACCTGTCAGCATGCGCAAATTAGATGCATGAAAATCTGATCAACAAGGGAGGATATGGTCGGAAACTGTCATTGAGGAAGCACTCACTGTTTTTGACAGTTCACTCCCCATCTCCATCGTACGCAAGCACAGGGGAATTATCTCTGTCGATAGGAGAAAGCTGATAACTTCAGTGTCATCAACCTGCACAGAAAAAATCAAAAGAAACAGAGTACCCTGAACTTTAGAACAATAATGGATTAAGGCAGGGAAAGATTCCATAAACAGCATCTTGAGCTCCTGAAATTATAACTAATCACGGTTTCCTTCTCATAGACTGTCATTCCCAGTAGATATGATCATGAACAAAACCTTAATAACACTAACACTGAAAGAGAAAAAGATGCATGAAATTCAGCAGACTTATTACCTTCACCAGGGCACCAATGACACCTAAGCTAGTAAGCCTCAGATATTCAAAAGGTCTTGACTTGCTTGTTGTATTAAGAAAAGGGTACAAATACAACGGAATATGCGCTGCAAAGTAGGAAACAGTCAGAAGGATTTATCAAGGAAAGCAACAAAAGATCACAACTATGATGGATCACAATTATGATTATCATCGAACTGAGGTCGATCCAGATCTCGGAAACACATCAACAATATAAACTCCATCTATTTGGTTCTTTTTTACAATATGTATTAGTTTTTGAAGGTTACAAAGCATTTTACATGAATAATATGGGGGCCGGGATAGTATATCTAGGACTGTGTTGCACTACCCAGTGCTTCAATGAACCTAAGGCCACAAACATGTAATTTTCCTCCTCTTTATGGACATCAGCGACTGCCGAGGCAGGACAGTCTCTATAACTTGACAGCTGTGAATTCCAAGAAAAATGTATAATTTTTTTCCTGAGTAATGGATAACATACATCCAAGTATAGTGTTTTCATGTGAAAATCAAATTCCAGTTCTCCTCTAAAGACTTATCAAGTGAATGTCAAGTGATACTAATTTGATACTATTTGGGTTTTATTTTTTGACTGTCTGTGTTTGACAAGTAAATAAGAATTTTATTAAGTGAAAAGCACGAAGCAAGTGCCTGTGTATAAGAGATGTAACTATGAGGGGTTTTAAGAATATTTTTTTTTGTTTTGGGATAAGGTAAATGAGGGGTTTTAAGAATATTTTTTTTTGTTTTGGGATAAGGTAAATGAGGGGTTTTAAGAATATTTTTTTTTGTTTTGGGATAAGGTAAATGAGGGGTTTTAAGAATTGTATCTGTGACATTGTTAAGAGAAACACTTTGCATTCATGAACAACTGCAAATCAACAGAAGTAACGATTTACATAACAACATAAAACAACTTCTAGCGTTCCTGCACTTGAACAAATATAAGAAACAAGACAATAACAATGCTGTCAAGGAATTATATCAACTGAACAGGTTAATGATCCGTATCAAGCAAAGACAGGCCAATCATGTATCCATATACAATAGGATGTTTATGGATATTGTCATCTTCTCTCCAATGACATTCCACCTAAAAGAGCAGCCAGAAAAGGCTTTTTTTGTATATCAAAAAGGCCAAGCTGATTGCAATTGAGAAACAGCTACAACAATTTAAAAGAAAAAAGAAAAAAGAAAAGAAGAAACAGAATCTTTACCATTGAGGAACAACATTCTGGTGTCAGGGTGAGAGGCTACACACTGCAAAATACAAAGCAATTGAAGGCAGTTTCATTAGGAAACAGTATAAGATTTGACTTGCAAAAAAACTAAATAATGGAGGCATACTGTGAATAAGATTACCCTGAAAAAGCAGTTACACTACTATTAAAACCTGATCTTTGACATGCAATTTGCTCCATGTAATAATAATAAAACTCAAAACTTTTTCTTTGATCAGGTAAATAATAAAAACTTAAAACTACTTCACTATTAACAGGTATTGCCAACTAATATTTATAGCATGTCAATAAAATGAAAATTTGAGCACCTTCCAGTCCAGTGCATAACCACTCCTTCACCTTTCTTGATACATAAACCACAATCCCACACCTATACAATTTTCTATATCCTACTGCTGAGATCTAATCATTATTAAGAAATCATATAATGATAATAACTCATTACTTTAAAGATCACCAACAAGAATGAATAATAGAAACAGTATCAAGAAAAAAAACCACAAGGAAAAGAAGTTTCTATACCTGAAGAAGTGCTAGTGCATTACAAACTCTATTGGATTGAGCAGGAGACAGGTTTGGTGGTGACAAAACAGGGTAGATGGAAACTATCTCCTGCAAACATGCAAAATAACATTTAAAAAAGATATAGAAAAAGCTAGAGACTTCCACAAAAGAAGTTTAAGAAATAAGAATCAAATAGTTGGATTGAAAAATTCCACAACAGAAGTTTAACAAATAATAATTAAATGGTTGGACAGAGAATACAAGTCTGGTTTCTCGCCATGGTAAAAGAGCTAATTTAACTGAACCAATAATGTGGTTGGGCATAGGTACAAAAACAGTTAAATAGAGAGTAAATTGAAATGACATCCCAGCACAAGACAGAATAGTTTCTCCTCCTAGTGGTGCATTTTTTGGGGGGAGGGGGCTCCTTCTAGTGGTGTTTCGGCTCCCTCTTCTCCATCTACCTCCACAACAAACAAGGAAAAGCACGTTAGGATTCTAGTTTTAAACCCCCCTGTATATTCATTTCCAATTTTTTAGCCCACAATCATTTTCATTTATATCTATTCCTACCAATCTAAGTTGCACGGACTCGGGTGTGGGTATCCGATACGGGGACGGATCCGAGTATCGGATTCGGCAAAATCTAAATTTTAAGATTCGGGGGTGCGGATCTGGATATGGATACGGGTGCAGGAATTCGGCTAATAAAAAATAGAGCTACAAAAATATTGTAAATTTTGAGAGATATTCTGTGAAAAACTTACATGAATATTGTAGAATTCAGTCTTTCATTCTCCAAGATGGACATTATTCTTTCATTATCCTAAATCTGTTTTATTTTTGATTTTGAGAAATCAAATTCTCAATTTTTCTCCCAAATTTGTCGATGGACTCCGGTCAAAGTGTCCGAAGTCAGTTGACCGAATCCGGGACTTATCCCGTCCCCGTCTCGTATCGGGACGGGACGGCACTAAAATCGAAGAGTCTGCGCAACTTAGCTACCAATAATAAGCCAATCCAACATGCACAAAGAAAATGTCATACATTGTCTAGTTTCAGAAATTGCTATGAGCTGAGTCCAAATACAATGGGGAAGAAACCCATGGGCCGATGAAGAACTAGCTCCCACCGCCTCCTCAGCCAGAAAAATTTCACAAACATCGTAAGACTCTACAACCCCCCCCCCCCCCCTTTCTTTTTAACTAAGCGCCTAGGATTTTACAGGATACTTTAAATTTTAACAATTTGAATTCCTCACTAAACCCCAATCAAAGGTCATTAAGATGTTTTATTGACAGCTTTGCTGTAAAAAGTCATTCAGATGTTTCCATCAGTCCTCGCTTTTAATAGTGCACAGTGTGAAGCATTTGTAACCACCGAAGAAACGTGCACAAACAGAGAAGAAATCTGGAATTACAGTACGGAATGTTACTTTTAGCATGCAGGTGCATCTGAGAAATGAGATCAACTCTAGAATTATGATGGAACATTTCTCGGAGTACCTGTAGGAGTGCAGCGATAGTACCAAATGAATTCCACAACAAGGGAGCCAAATCCTGGAACAGTTCCCTCTTCTGGAAAAAGAAAAGAAAAATAACAAATCTTTTTAGGTAAACCTTAAAAAGATTTATGTATGCCCTTAGGCACGGCCATACATAACATCAGATTTGTATCGTTATTCCTTATGAATGAGTGAGTTCCCTCAACTTGAATCAACATTCACTGAGTTAAACTCATTAGATAGCTGTTGAAATGACTGTAATAGCCCTAATTAGCACTCACTTGATCTGGAATCTTAAACTACCAAAATAGAAACTACTTTTAGAGAAAGTGTGCAATGACTATCATCTGAATCAAAGACAAGAATATACAAAGTGGGATAGTTTAGCTGCTAACCCCTACTAACAAACAAATCAAGAAATCTATCAATTGGAAAATTCCAACAATACTCATGACCCCAAACTTGTTAGCCTGACAACTGTCAAATTGTGCTACTGAAGCTAGCAGCCATGTAGATGCTATTTGAGCTGTGAAAGAAACATATAAAGTTAAACAAAAAATCTAACAGCTTGCACACAAAAAAATGCCTTAAGGTACATTTGGCAGTCGCTGGGTCATTTGGCATCAGAAATTTTCCGAATCCAAATTGCTCACTTTTTACAATTCGACCAAGTATCTAAAAGTTATCAAAACCTACTATTTTTGTTCTACTAATATTCTCAACAAGCATCTAATAAGTACATTTGGCAGTTGTCGACATTAGTTACTATCCCAAATTTCCGGAATCCAGAAGACCAATGGCTCATAATTGAATTCAATTCTCTGAAGCGACAAGTGTCTATTAGTTACTAAAACCTACAATATTCATCCTTCAGCTACTATCCTTAACAGGCATCTAATAGGTAGAATTGACAGTCAGCGACATCAGTCCCTATCCCAAATTTCCCGAATCTAAACGAATCCAAGCTCATTTTAGAATTCAATTCTCTGAAGCGGCAAGCGTCTATTAGTTACCAAAACCTACAATATTCCTCCTTCAGCTACTATTCTTAACAGGCATCTAATAGGTACATTTGGCAGTGGGCGACATCATTTCCCATCCCAAATTTCCAGAAGCCAAAAAACTTAAATACCAATTTCCACGTTTTAAAATTCAACTTTATGAGGCAACAAGCATATACATTCAGGGGTGGAGCTAGTAAGAGAGAAAGGGGTTCAATTGAATCCTTTCGGCGAAAAATTATACCGTGCAAATAGGGTAAAAATAATTTATTTTGGTTATAAATAAAGTTCTAGTGTAGTGGTGAAGGGGGTTTCAAAAGTTGCTTTAGGTTACATATTCAAATCCCAACTAGTAATTTTTTCTCCGTATATAAATTCCTCGCTCTGCCACCGCGTATACTCATCAAAACCTACCATTTCCTTTCTCCTACTATTCCCAACAAACATCTAATAGGTAAATTTGGTAGTCATCAACATCTTTTCCATCCCAATTCTCGGTGAATCCAAAAATTCCAGTTGCTCTTTTTTTTTTCCTTTTTACAATTCAACTCACTGAAGAGACAAGCAGTCATCAAAACCTAGTATCTCCATTCTCCTACAATTCTCAAACTTTAGCCCTAGGACATCAAAAAAAAAACTCCTAAGCTCTTAAGTTATATAAAATTTTACGGTGTTCCAGAACTGAATTACACAAAAATCATGCCCACGGAGTCGATAGAATCACGCGATATGTCGGTAAAACGAAAACATGAAAGCAAAAACTTTTAAGAGAGGAAAAAAATAAACCTTGGAAAGTTCTAGAAGAGCATTTTCTCGAAGATCAGGATTGCTGAGATCAAGCACAAGCTGTTCAGCGGATTGCATTTTGCGATCCTTATCGGCCGGAGCTCCGACTGAAGGGGAAGAGGATGCTGCCGCTCCGCCGCTGCCGAAACCGCCAACGCCGATTGAGAAAGACTGAGGTAAGTTTGCCATATCAGAGGCTCAACTGAAAGCTTTATTGTTTATGTTTTGCCTTTTCTTCTGTTCCGAACTGAACGAAGATGAATTTCACCGTTTGATTTAAAACCGTGGCATCATAAATTATGAAACGTGCCATTCACGTGCTTCTTCCCTTCTACTACCTCTAAACATTTCAATTTTCTTTTTTTCTTTTTAAATTATGACGACGATGTTTAGGCTAGCTTTATCATTCAATATTTCATAATTGTAATAAGTTTCTTTTTAATAAATATTGATTTGAAATTAAGTTTGTTCTGATAAAACTTTCAATAACAGTTATTGTATTACTTTTTAGGAATTTTTAATCATGTTTGGTTTAGATCTTCAATCTATTATAAAGAAACGTAAAATGATCGCGTTTAGATTTCTTTCTAATGTTGCAATAACAATTGTAAGTGTGTATTATAGATAACTTGACGATTGAATTCTCTTATACAATCAAAGTTTATTTCTTCTTTTTATGCATTTCTTCTTTCTTTTTTAAGTTTTCTTGATTTTTATATCGCCTTAAAATTTTAAATTGGCCTGAAAAAAAATCAGTATTTGATACACTCATTTTTATATTTAAAAAAAATTAACCCATGATTGCCAGGATAACATAACCCCTAAGCATATATTTTAGGCCTCAATATTATTCATATTACTATAATATGTATGAAATTATGTACTTGTGATAAATGAAATCTTTTTAATCATTTGTTGCCAATTTTCACCAATCATTAAGCATATATTTTTAAAATTTATGTTATTTTGAAATATGACTAAAGTAATTATGGTAGGCAATTAAAATTACAGTTACTTCCTATCTTTTTGTCTGATTCACTCTAAATTGAATAAATCTTGTTAACAAGTTTGATTTTATAATATTTTCTTCATTCTTTGAGTGCCTTTTGTAGATATTTTCCAAGCTCGCGCTAATTAGATTATTAAGCGATGATTTGTTAAAGCATTGTCTCAACCTTGAATATTTTCTAAAGGCCATTTGTAACCATGACATTGATGGTTATAGCTTAATTATTGGAATTTATGCGCTAAGAACAATTATATTTCGCATACTTAATCACGTAAAGTCTTAATTCCTTTTCTAAATACTTATATTGCTTATAGAATAATTTTAATAGTTTTTATCGTAGCTGTCTCAGTTGAAAAAAAGAAGTTTTCAAAATCAATTTAACAAAATCTTACCTAAGATAAGGAATATCTCAAGGAAGATTACATGAATTGATTATATTGTCAATTTAAAAATAAATTGACTACAAAAATATGGGATCTTTACACAAATAGCAGCCAGATTAATTATTTACGTTTTCTAGCCATTACATAGATTATACATTAATTATACACATGTAATACATAAATTATGTATATATTATATATTCACCGCTATTTTTAGTTTAAATGGTAGGGTGGGCGGCTATTTGGGTTAATTCTTCTAAAAATATTAATAAACTAAGATAAATTTAACAAAATCTTACCTAAGATATAGAATATCTCAAGGAAGATTACAAGAATTGATTATTATCAACTTACAAATATATTGACTACAAAAATATTAATAAAATACTTTATTTTATATTTTAAAAATCCATAAGAATAAACTTAAGATAATATATAAAATTTTATTATTAAATAAATTTAAGGCCTCTTTGGATTTAACGTCAAAATCGGTTGGAGGTAGCGGAAAATTGACTAAGGTTACTACGGAAGCGCGACCTTGACATTTACGACGATTCACCCAGGTTTCGCACTAACCGAGAGTTGGTACTTCCTGTTCATCGTTTAATATCTCTGTCTCCCTTGTTAGTATCCAATTAGTTTGCATTAGTTTAAGCCTAATTCTTGATTGCCTATAATTATTTTAGTGCATCTGCCTGGATATTTTTCTTGCTAGTGACTGTTTAGGAATTTTTAGACTGTAATTTGATTTCTTTGTAGCTGTTCTGTTGGCCTTCTTTTAGATATCTATTGTTATCACTAGTTTAATTCTTGCTTGTCTGTTTGTCTTATCTATATACATTTCTAGTGGTTAGAGTTGCAAGTGTTAGACATGTCTCATTTAGTTTAATCCTTTGTCTGTTTTAGCGACAGTTTTAGCGTAATTTTTTGTAGATTATAGTGGATGGGGTGAGTGGGGGGGGGAGGGGGGGACAAAGGTCGGTTCGGGGGTCTCTGGGCTGAGAGTGGGGTCCTGGAATATAGGAACTTCGACGGGGAAGTCTATAGAGTTAGCGAAGATCCTCCAGAAGAGGAAGATCAACATAGCTTGTGTCCAGGAGACTAGATGGATGGGGTCGAAGGCTCGAGATGTTGATGGGTTTAAATTGTGGGTCTCAGGACGCGGCATGGTAAGAATGGGGTAGGTATCTTGGTTGACAGAGATCGTAGGGAGCTAGTGGTAGAAGTTAGGACGGTGAACGACAGACTGATGTCTATTAAGCTGGTTGTGAGAGGGTCTACTTTAAATATGTTTAGTGCTTACGCACCTTAAGTGGGTTTGGACGAGGAGATTAAGAGGCGTTTCTGGGAATAATTTGACGGGTTGGTACATGGCATTCCGCTCACCGAGAAGTTATTCTTAGGATGTGACTTCAATGGTCACATTGGGGCAACATCTGGGGGGTATGACGGTGTGCATGGAGACTTGGCTTTGGAGTTAGGAACGGATGAGGTACTTCATTGTTGGACTGTGATAAAGCCTTTGATTTGGCGATTGTCAACTCGTGTTTTCTGAAGAGGGAGGAGCACTTGGTTACATTCCGGAGTTAATTGGCCAAGACTCAAATTGATTATCTACTCCTCCGAAAGTGTGATAGGGAGTCTGTGCATGGATTTCAAGGTTATACCAAACGAGAATCTCACGACTCAGCATAAATTATTGGTGATGGACTTAGAGATTGTGAGGAAGAGGAGGAAGAGGGTCATGTATGGTCAACACAGGATCAGGTGGGGTGCTTTGACTAGTGAAAAAGCGCAGGAGTTGAGGGAGAAGTTGTTGGCTATGGGAGCCTAGAAGAGCAGTAGGGATGCGAGTTGTATGTGGACCACGACAACTGAGTGTATTAGAGTAGCTGCGAGAGAAGTGTTAGGGGGGCTCGAAGGGTTTCTCCGGCGGTCACAAAGGTGACTGGTGGTGGAGTGAGGAAGTACAAGAGAAAATAGAAGCCAAGCAAGCGGCGTACTTGACGTTTATAGAGAGCATGGGCGAGGAGGCGAAGAGGATGAACATGGAAGGGTATACGAGGGCTAAGAAGGAGGCGAAGTTAGTGGTTACTACGGCTAAGACTGCGGCGTTTGGGCGTTTGTATGAAGAGCTTGGGGCCAAAAGTAGGGACAAGAATCTATACAGGCTAGCCAAAGTGAGAGAGAGGAAGGCTCGTGATCTGGATCAAGTTAAGTATATCAAAGATTAGGAGGGTAGAGTTTTGATGGAAGAGGCTCAAATTAGACGAAGATGGCAGACATATTTTCATAAACTCCTGAACGAAGAGGGTGATAGGGACATTGAGCTGGGCGACTTGGAGCACTCCAAGATGCATCGTGATTTCGGGTATTGTAGGCGTATAAGAGTAGTGGAGGTCGATGGGGCTATGCATAAGATGCACAGGGGTAGAGCTACCGGGCCTGATGAAATACCTGTGGAGTTTTGGAAGAATACGGGTAGGGCAGGTTTGGAGTGGCTCACTGGGCTATTCAACGTCATTTTTAGGCTGATGATTAGAGGTGGAGTACGATGATTCCTCTGTATAAAAATAAGGGTGATATTCAAAATTGCAATAATTATAAGGGGATTAAGCTGCTAAGCTATACTATGAAAGTTTGGGAGAGGGTGGTTGAAGTGAGGGTGAGGACCAGTGTATACATTTCTGAGAACTAGTTCGGTTTCATGCCGGGGCGTTCGACTATGGAAGCCATTCACATTGTGAGGAGATTGGTGAAGCGGTATAGGGAGATGAAGAATGACTTGCACATGGTGTTCATTGATATAGAGAAAGCATATGGCAAAGTCTTGATAGAGGTGCTCTAGCGACGCTTGGAGGCTAAAGGGGTCCCAGTAGCCTACATTAGAATTGATTAAGGACATGTATGATAAAGCCAAGACTCAGAT